>NC_089202.1:30624674-30639674 GCF_963930695.1 Labrus bergylta
GGTCAAAATAAGAATACGAGGAGGGGGAGGAGGAGTAAAATGGAGAGAAAAGGCGAGAGTCGAGCAAGGAAATGTGTGGGAGGAGAAGAGAAGGAAACAAGGAGAGAGAAAAGGGGAACGTTTAAAAAGGGTGGAGGGAGAGGTGGAGAAAAAGAGAGGACGTAAAGTCAGAACAGGTGAGAGAGGGAGGAAAAGGTAAAAAGGTGATTTAGGGATTCAGAGAAGGAAGAGGAAGAAGAGGAGGGAACACAGATGAAAAGACAACAGAGAGGAAGAGGAGAGGGATTCATAAATACATTAGTGTGTGTGTGTGTGTGTGTGTGTGTGTGTGTGTGTGTGTGTGTGTGTGTGTGTGTGTGTGTGTGTGTGTGTGTGTGTGTGTATGATTGTGTGTGTGTGTGTGTGTGTGGTGTGTGTGTGCGTGTGTGTATGATTGTGTGTGTGTGTCTGTGTGTGTGTGTGTGTGTATGATTGTGTGTGTGTGTGTGTGTGTGTGTGTGTGTGTGTGTGTGTGTGTGTGTGTGTGTGTGTGTGTGCGTGCATTTCGCTGGCCGTCTGCCTAATCAGAGCAAAGCCTCGCTGAAGTCGGACTGTTTGATCTCAGCCCGTCACCAGCAGCTACGACAGATGGCTGTGACACACACACACACACACACACACACACACACACACACACACACACACACACACACACACACACACACACACACACACACACACACACACACACACACACACACACACACACACACACACACTACAATCAATATACCCACAGGTGGAATGAGCTGGTGATGTGTTCACTGACCGAAGGCCAATATTTAACCAGAACCAACTCCAGAGATCAGCCTCTCTGTGTGTGTGTGTGTGTGTGTGTGTGTGTGTGTGTGTGTGTGTGTGTGTGTGTGTGTGTTACCTTGCAGCAGGGAGGTTCCAGGTGCGATGCTCTCAGGTATGTTGTCTCTGGTGTAGATGGCGTGCAGGAACTCTGGTGTGCAGTCGTTTTCATCCGTTATAAGAACGACAACCTGCGGAGAACAAACCACTTCCTGTTAGTTTCTGGTGGTTTTAACGGTTGATAAATATGTCGGGGTGAATCCTGTGAAACTGCACCGACTCGAGCCATCAAAGAAGTGACTGAGGAAAACACATGGCAGAGGAGAAACCTGCGCACCAAGTCCACTGGGCTAAAAAGCAGCTTAAAGCCCGCAGGCTGAGATAAAAGCAAAAAGGTGAATCTAATTATTATTAAAGAGAGTATTTTTGCAACAAAGCAACACACCTAGTCAGCAAAGGGGGCGGGATGAAGGTTGATGCCCCTCCCCCTGATAGTGAAATGTAAAAAGTTTTTTGTCGAAATACTCAAACATCTCAGCGACCTGATTCAGGTGAGAAGCCATCAACAAACACTTTTCTTAAAGGGGACATATTATGAATAATCCTCTTCTACAGTCTGAACATATATATCTGGGTAACCTGAGAGTCTACTGACCCACAACATGTGAAATAAACCATCCAGTCCTTTGTTTGTGGTCTGCATAAGAATTACAACACAGACAAAAATGCTCTGTTTCAAATGTGCTCTCCTTGTGATGTCACAGTGGGATTCCCTGGTATCTCCACCCATGGACTCCACCCCCCAGCCTAGAACAAAACTTTTACGCAGGTCGGCCATTTTTATTCTCTCTACAGAGGAGTGATGTCTACGGGGAAAACTCAGGGGGGGGTCATTACATTTAAAGAGACACACACACCAAAACGGAGCGTTCTGAGAGAGCTGGTTTATACAGGGTCACAAACCTCCTCTGGTGCTTGATTCATGTTAGATTTTGACCAAAGCACAGCACAGATGTTTCATTTTAGACCACAGGGGGACTGTTTGAAAAGGTGGAGGAGGGAACTCTTTGAAAAGGTGGAGGAGGGGACTGTTTGAAAAGGTGGAGAAGGGGACTGTTTGAAAAGGTGGAGGAGGACTGTTTGAAAAGGTGGAGGAGGGGACTGTTTGAAAAGGTGGAGGAGGGGACTGTTTTGAAAAGGTGGAGGAGGACTGTTTGAAAAGGTGGAGGAGGGGACTGTTTGAAAAGGTGGAGGAGGGGACTGTTTGGAGGAGGGGACTGTTTGAAAAGGTGGAGGAGGGGACTGTTTGAAAAGGTGGAGGAGGGGACTGTTTGAAAAGGTGGAGGAGGAGGACTGTTTGAAAAGGTGGAGGAGGACTGTTTGAAAAGGTGGAGGAGGGGACTGTTTGAAAAGGTGGAGGAGGGGACTGTTTGAAAAGGTGGAGGAGGGGACTGTTTGAAAAGGTGGAGGAGGAGGACTGTTTGAAAAGGTGGAGGAGGACTGTTTGAAAAGGTGGAGGAGGGGACTGTTAGAAAAGGTGGAGGAGGGGGGAGAATATGTCCTCTTTAAAGCATGCATGATGAGATCGGTTGTTAATCCTCAAACAAGAACAAAAAAACAAACAAACAAAAGATTTCAACAGATTGAGAGATCCACAATGTGGTCGACTGTTTGTTAGTAAATCTCTGACGCTGTCCGTGGTGCTGAATCAGCAAAAGGATTTATATGACACTACAAACCCTGAAATCTCTTCATTGTTAAAATAAGTAAACAGAGCGAGAAGTAGAGATGTGTTCCTGATAAAGTACGAGAGGAAAATAAATAAATAAATCTGCCTTTATTATTTGTGCTTTTGTACGTTTAGTTGAATCTGCTAAAAATACTCGTCCAGTCCGAGCCTCATTAACAAAGTGCTTCAGAGGAAAGCTTGTTTACCCAATATCAACATTTTGTTCATTAAATAAATCCACTCACAGTGTTTGTTTGAATCCTCTGCATTAAGGCCGCTGTGTTACGTAAGGATAATTAAATAGTGCTGAACAAACGAGGCATTGGAACAAAGAGAAAGAGGGATTAATGGAGATGAAGTGTAAATAGTGAGAGGGGGTAAATTAAACTTCTGTTCATTTCTGCAGAAACATTCAAAGAGTTCTGGATTCATGGTTAGTCAGGACTTAGAAACTGAGCAGCATTCAAGCTTGAAGAGCGGGTTGAACCTCCGGATGAAACTAATTACTGGAAAAAACAAAAACATCTACCTACAGGTACAAATAAAGTCACCTGAACCTGAACTGCAGGTTAAAAAAAAAAAAAAACGGGTTACATAGTTTACATATTAAGCAATACTACAGGTCTGTTGGGCAGTGGGCCCACCACAGAATAAACCTTCATAGAGGCAAATGTTTCCACAGTTTCTTGTTGAAGAGTTGGAAATGAAAGTAAAAGCTGTGCTAACAACAAAAAGCTGCTGCGGGCGCAGTGGTTGGAGGATCCAAGCGGATGGCCCGCTTTTTAAGAAAGATGAACTCTTTTAATGTTTCTACGGAGATGATGACTCTGTTTTATAAAAGTTTTATTGAATCTGTTTTAAATGTTTGCATCGCTGCATGGTATGGAAGCCTGAACTCAAACAAGAACAGACTTGGGAGACTTGTAAAAACAAGCAGCAGAATCTCAGGGAGGTGTCAGGTATAATCAGCCGGTCCTGAGGAAAGCTAGAGCCATACATGTGATCCCAGATCACCCACTTCACAGTGAGGTTGACCTTTGACCCTCAGGTCGTCGTTTTAGAGCTCCTGTGAGGAAGACTGAAAGACTCCAGGTCTCATTTTTACCAAGTGCAATTAATATGTTAAACAACAATTAGCTACTTGTTGCTCTTTTTGCACTTGAACTGCACATTAGCACACCTCCACTTTGCTCTTTAATAACTTGAATGTTCATTCTGGTCGGGGCTCTTGACTGATTTTATTGTGCTGTTTTTATTTGGTTTTATATTTTGCTGTGTTGTCTGAGTTTTTAAATTAGTTTTGGTTTATGTTTTATGGTGATGTTGTCCTTGTGTTTCTTGTCTTCTGTGTGCTCCTGTTGCAACGCAAATTTCCCCTTGTGGGACAATAAAAAAATCTGAATCTAAATCTGAATCTGAAGGCACAAAAAGCCCCAAAAAAAACCCTTTTAAAAAAAAGGCTGCTGCTGTAGATAAACACAGCGGAGTTTAAAGTCCACAGATCTAAAGACAGGTAACTCTGATAACATGATGGAGTAATATCTTGATAAATAAATTGTGCTGGCAGGTCGAGTCAGAATCAGCATGTTTATAAGTCTAGATTGGAAAAGCTAAATGTGATGTGACGTTCCTGTTTTCCAAACTAACTCATGCAAACATGATGAAGACAAATGTCTCCTGCTGGAGGAGAGAAACCCATTTCTTTCTCTCCTTTAAATCTCCCCGCCTCCTAAATCCTGAGCTGCCACCGCCCGCTCCTGTCCAGTTCACCCAGTATCCCGAGCCACTGGAGCTTAAGCCAAAAAGCTATTTTCCATTCCCATAAAGTCTGATTTAAGTGGTGAAGCTTCTGCGCCGACCACCTGAGCACAGATTTCCTCGGCAGCCCTGAACCCTCGACACACCACCTGTTCGGTAATAAGAGCGGGGGGCAGCGGAGGGGCACGCTGAGGAGATTTAGATGCACGGCTTGCTTCTGCAAAACACCGACTGAATATTTAGAGGGCCGAGCCGAAAGAAAGGAGGAAAATGTGTTTACTGTTTTCACCCCACAACAGACAGACTGACAAATATGTTGGTACGACTCGATATTAAAGATGCATTCAAGCAAGAAAAATAAAATAAAACAAACACAAATGAATCCTCTGACTGTGACTGGAAGATATTCAGTTTTCAATCTTTGATTCCCGACCTTATCCGAGTCAGTCCATGGAAGGGGGGGCGTGTGAGGAACACCTGCAGACTCTGACAGACGGTCTCTTTGTCTAACAGGTGTAGCTGCAGATCTGTTGATCTTCCAGCACCATCAGTTTGATATCAGTTATAAAGAACAGTTATCTAGCGAGCTGCCAAACTTTGAACAACAACAAAACAGCATCGTAGATTCTGAGTTCAAATGTTAAGAGCGATGGAAACTGTCCAGACTTAAATATGACTTTGCATCAGCTGATTGAGGGGAGTTATGACCGGAGAGAAGACAACAGTCAGGTGAAGCTGAACGAGGTGTAAATAAAGAGTCTGCTGGGTGTGCAGTGAGGGGCGATGGATGTGGAGAGAGATCTGTTTCTGTTTCCTCTTCCACCTATTGTTGTAAAACGGTCGTGAAATATATTTAATTTGTGTTTGTAATTGGTTTGTGCCTCTTTGTTTACACCTCGATTGTTGTTTGTTTTGATTGTTTTAGAATCAAAAAGAAATAATTTCAGTCCAAGACAAATCTCCCTGAAGTCATCTTGTATATGATCGTCTGGTATCATCGGTATTCTATTTTATCTTATTGCATCGTCTGAAACGTATCGTAGCATATGCATTGTACGGTTTCATATTATTGGATCTAGAGAGGAGGAGAACAGCTTTATATGTAGTAGTTTATAGTATTGCATCGTATCATATCGAATCGTCTGTTTTGTATCAAATTGTCGGTATCGTAGTGTATCGTTTAGTATCAACTGCATTAAATGGATTTAGACAAGCTCAGTCGTATTTTTCTGAACCAGGAGAAATCTGTGAGAGGGCTTGGACGCTAGAACACAGTGCATTCTGGTTCCTGTAGTCACTGGGGACACACTACACAAGCAGGAGAACTCAGCTGTCTCTGCTGGTTTCACATGCAGAGAGGAATATGATGCTACATCTCTCTGCTCTGATTGGATATCCACAAAACAGCCGTGTAGATTGTGTGTATTTTGCCGCTGGAACACAAACACGAGGCTGCGGGGGAGATAGGGAAGTATAAAGCTGTAACGTGTGTGGGGGGGGGGGGGGGGGGGGGGGGGGGGTCTAGGCTCAAAATGTCTGGAAAAGCTGAAGGCAACAGAAAGTGCAGATGCTACAGTAAGATGTAACGTTAGCACTGCTGGGGAGGAAGCTCTCTGGAAACCTGGCTCACACATGTATACACAAATAAACAAACAAACACACACACACACACACACACACACACACTCACACACAAACACACACACACACACACACACGCCTTTATAGTGAATTAGCAAGCCGAGCTTATAGAGCAGCGAGGCCTTTAGGGGACGCTGGTAGTTTAGCAGCTATTCTCTGTCTGCTCCAACCATCTGGACTATAAGGGCAGGTAATAGTGGAATCCTCTGGTGTGTGTGTGTGTGTGTGTAGTGTGTGTGTGTGTGTGTGTGTGTGTGTGTGTGTGTGTGTGTGTTAATGTGAACAGATGCTACTATCTCCTGTGTGAAGTCTTACGAGCCCTCTGTGAAAACGTGAGTCGAGGTCGAGCTGCCAGATTTCTGCACTGTAGTTTGTGCTCCTTCAGTTGAAGGGAAATTTAAATGTGTTCATACTTTGGGACTCATTTGAAATATTTTGGGTTCTAAATCACTAAAAAAAAGTACAAGAAAGTTTGGAACTGCTGCAATCGATTTTAGATAAGAGCGAGGAAACAGGACGTCATGGCTGCTTTTTCTTTACAGTAAACATTTCAGTATGTTCAAAAGTTTTATGATAACTTTACCATTTCTGTTAAAGAGATACATCCATCAGTTATCTATTACCGCTTTTTCCCGTTCAGGGTCATGGGGGGGGGAGCTGTCAGGCAGAGTTACACCCTGGACTGATCACCAGCCAATTGTGGTGGAATTTTCTGTACATATGTATTTAGATTGAAATGTACAGACATGATTTTGTCTATTCACTGTTCTCTGATGTCAGTCAGACCTGATAAAATTCAGATGTGACGAGAGAAGCAAAGACAGCTTAACGTGTCAAGGGTCTTCCTCTTTATCTGATGTTTGGTAGACTTAGTGTCCTCACCATCACAGATTAGTTCAGGTCAGTATGACCCTGACATCATAATAATGTCTTATTTTAAATATTTTAAAGCATTAGGGAGAGTTTGGGAGAATTGGCATGGCAGAACACCCCAACAAACGTGTTCTGTTACAAAAAATCTTTTGTGTTTTTGATAAAATAGCAATGCTAGAATAAAATATAGACACATTTAGGAAAAGTCATGGTCCTGTAGTTACATAGGTTTTATTTTAAGTAAGTTATTACATTGCAAAATTAAAAAACTTTGGTCGTTCTAGTGTTAAAGATACATGTTTTAAAGGCGGGTATTCAAACCGTAACAACTCAAACTTCTGATCACTCCTGATTGTTTTCTTTTTTTAACGCTCAGCTTTGATGTGTTGACTTTTCATCATGAGAGCTTCACAGGACGCTGGTTGGAGACGAGGCAAACCGGGGCGCCGCGTGTTTAGTTTAGAGCATGCATAATGAACACACACACGCAGAATAAACAGTAAATGAAACAGTTGCATCACAGCGTCGGATACAGCGGCAGCACTTTCTCTCATTTTAAATTAATGAGTTTTCATCAGAGAGCGGCGTGGGGGGGGGGGAGTGGGGGGGGGGGGGGGGGGTTCCTTCAGTCCAACAGCTGTTAATGTGGATTTATTCTGTTTATCAGCAGAAGGGCAAACATTAACTTTGTTTGGACAGATAAACACACACAGATTCTAAACTCGGGCGTCGTTGGTTGATGAGTGATTGTGCGCCTACCTCTGCCACGCCGTTGAGGCCGGTGTCGGGCTCGGAGGCGCGGACCTGCAGCGTGTGGAGGTTGTGTCCGCTCTCGTAGTCGACGGTCCTGGTGAGGCTGAGCGCTCCGCTCTCCTGGTTGATGCTGAACAGATTCCCGGGGTTCACCAGCAGCATGTAGGACAGACTCTTCTTCTGGAAGGAGACGGCATAGACCTCGGCGACACTGAGACAGAGGAGAGGGGGCGGAGTTAGAGAGGAGGTACAACAGCGTTAAAGTGTTGCAGAATACACATTTATCAAATTACAGGTGTCTAAAAAGTGATGGAAAACATATCTGTCCAACCAGCCGCCAAAGCATATAATCCAAAAAAAGAGGACGGCTGGCTTGAATTGCACCCAGCCTTCTCTGTTTCAGCACCATGGACAGGGACTCATAGAGCTTTGGAGAGTTACTGATCCTCTGATAAGAAAGTTTAATGAGACCTGGATCAGAGAGTTTAGGTATAGGAGGTGTTTTTGAAGTTTTACTTTTGGGCCGTTTTGCTTTTATTGGATAAGACTGAAGAGAGACAGGAAGTGTTGGGAGGAGGCTCTGATTTAGCCTCTGTTATGGCGGAGCTTTTTGTCTCTGTCTGTTTTTGTAAGCGAGCAGCAGGAAGGTTTTAAATGTGATGGGAGCCAGTGGAGGGAGATGAACTGTGTTTATGATCTGATCTATGATGAGTCCATGAGAGGACGAGTCCAGATCAGGATTCTGATAGACCTGATCCCAGGTCAGCAGCTCCACATGTCTGACTCCACACAGAACTGAAGGAGAGCTGGTCAGCCGCCAAACGCTGCGTTCAAAGTCCTGAAGCTTCATGGTTTATTCTGTACTCACAAACCATCACAAGCTGCTAAATCAATTTGACTAAAACACACACACACACACACACACACACACACACACACACACACACACACACACACACACACACACACACACACACACACACACACACACACACACACACACACACACACACACACACACACAGGAGGTGGCATGGATACTTGGATATTAATACAATGTGCTTTACGCCAGCAGCCCGGAGCGACACACACACACACACACACACTCATACGCACTCATACGCACACACATGCACACACACACACACACACACACACACACACACACACACACACACACACACCCTTCATGTTTATCCAGTCCTCGCTTTTAATAAATATTTGAATTTGCCACACTTTCAGATTCTCACCCTCAGGCCACACTCATGCATCTGGGTCCTCTTCATCCCTCATCCTGTCCTCCTCCTCCTCCTCCTCCTCCTCCTCCTCCCCCCCCCACCCCCCTCTACCCCCCTCCCCATCTCATCCCCTCTCCATCTTTCTCCTCGTACCTCCACCTCTCCTCTCTCCCACCATCCTCCCTATTCTCCTCCCTTCTTCTTCTTCTTTTGTCTCGCTCTACAGAGCTCATCTTTTCACGCATCACATGGCATGCAAAGCCAAAGAGGTGGCTCCGGAAACACACACACACACACACACACACACACACACACACACACACACACACACACACACACACACACACACACACACACACACACACACACACACTCACACTCACACACGCTTGCGGTGCCATTTCCACACTCAGTATCCGAGGCAGCAAATGATGTTTCTGTAAATATGAAGGACACAAGGGGACACAGAGTGCAGAGAAAAATACACAAATATTTACCCTGACACATCACTAATCATTTTACTTTTTGATGATATCTTGTATTTCTCTGAGTCCTTTTTTGAGAATTTGAGGCAAATAATCTAATTTAAGTCCAAAATAAATGAAGCTCATCTAAACATCCATCCGTTCCTATCTGACAGCGTGGTGTCTGGACTCACGGTTGTCCCACAGCGGTGTTCTCCGGTACGTTCAGGGTGTAGGTGGAGTTGGTAAACTGAGGCGGACGATAACCGGCCAGGATGGAAACCGCAGCCGGCGAGCCTTTTACGACCTCGCCCGTCCACCGCCTGCACCTGCAGCAGGTACTCCTTACTGGGCGTCAGAGGTCGTCCCGTTGTCCTGATCTCACCTGAGCGGCGGTCCACCTCGAAGCACTCCTCCCCACCTGGAAGGAAACAAATCAAGAGGATCAAAAATAACACCTGTTGGTTTGACCTGATAACTGCTCTCGTATCTGGCAAACCGAGGGGCGTCCAAAACGAACCAGAATGTAAAGTTAGAAGGAGGACATACTGGCTGCTGCATTGTTGTCAGAGAAGCCAGCACTTCAACATAGCATGTTTCCTTAATGATCAGAGAGTAAGATACCTTTATCATCTCACTCTCTACACATCTCACTGATTGGACCAAACCATTCTCCAACATGTCCTGCAGGATTAATCTCAACTAAGTTTTCTATAAAAGCAAATGTTCTTTTTTCCATTTGTTTCTTTTACCGAGAAGAACAATGGTGCCTTTTTTTATTGTATTTTTTTGCATCCTTAAAACACATAAAATCACACCAAGATTGTTCAAGCAAAGCAAATATTTTGAATTTGGACTGCAGTACCAATCTTAAACACTAGGTGTCAAAGCCCAACTATCGATCATATAAAGAATGTAGCAACAGTGTGATTATTACTGAAAAAATAAAGCCACATGGTAGATCCAGTAAAAGAGTTGGAAGATAATCAAGAAAGAAGACGAGATTAAAAACAGAAAAAGATTTGGATGAAATAAAGCGAGAGAGAGAGAGAGACACGGGGGGTGTTGTGTTAGGATGGGTTGATGAGAGAAGCATGAAAAGAGAAATCAAGGAGGACTGGAATCCCCAGCTGTTGACCAGAGGGCTGAAAACCAGCAGCAGCTGCATCCAACCTGTCAATCATCTCCTCCTCCTCTGTCTGCTCTGACGACAGTCGATCTGGTTCAGAGATCTCTCAGAGGTCACTTTAACCGTCCCAGCTGCACAAACTGGAACTTTTCATTTCTAATATTTTAGACTTCAAACCGGAGCTGGAGTCAGACTTTGGGGAGTGTTTAGTTTCTTTTGTTTTCAGAACTGAAGTCGTATCTTAACTTTTCGTTTCTCTAGAAGTTACATTCAGGTTGTCACAACTGTATCATGTAAAATAATTTTTTTTTAAATAATTGTCTGCTCTGTGATTGGCTGTTGAAGAGTCCAGGCTGTAACCCCGCCTCTCGCCCAATGACAGCTGGGACGAGCTCCAGCCCTCGACTACCTCGAGTGGGAAAAGTGGTAAAAGATGATGGACGGACTATCGATATCATTTAACTTAAAGGGAGGGAGGAGAGCGAGGAATGTTTCAACTGCATTCATTTATTAAGTTGAGACAGCGTGCAGGAGTTTGCTCGCAATTTTTCGTCATTATAATAAAAAAACATTACTCAGTATTCATGCCTGGGATATATATTTGTTCTGTGGTATCGAGACAGGTATCGGTATCGTTTGGATTGCACCATCCGTCAACTCCTCAGGTGACTTCTTTAGGTCGGGAAAAATTTTCTGAGGATGCTCAAACTTTTAGAAATCTTTATTTTTGGGCTTCTTTGCCTCTCTTTGATAGGAGAGTCAGTGGACAGAGCAGGAAACTGGGATGGGGGGGGGGGGGGGGGGGGGGGGGGGGGGGGGCGCGACATGCAGGAAAGGAGCCGTCCGCCTGGAGGACATCAGCCTCCACACATGTGACCCGACCGCCGCGCCATCAAGCGCCTGAAACCTGAACAAAGACGGCCTCCTCATCCACTGTCCCCTCGCTCTGTAATGTAGGTTACTTAAAGTGAGTGAAATCACATTAATGCTTCTAATTGGCTTCACACACACTTCCTGAATAGATCTCCATATTGGCATGATATTAAAAACATTCTGAATGTAAATGATGGATTACTCTCCAGTACACATGTAGTCACAGAACAACGGGAAGCGAGGAGCTGTTAATATTAAAGCATTAGAAATTAGCTCTTAAAATATCTCTCTCCTCTTCTCCTGTAAAATAATAAAAAAAGAAACAAATCCACAGCCACCGGCGCCCATCCGCCCACCCGCCCACCCGCCGCCTCTCCAGAGACTTTCCTATTATTCCCGACTCTGGGAGCTTTTCTTCGCCCCCAGGGAGCGATTAACAGCGCGGCTCCGTTGCCGTTTATGAGCGTTTTTCTCTCCCCTCTCTCACTTGACGGTAATTGAAATTCAACAAGTCAAAATTTTTATTTATAAATCGCTCCTTTTGAACAAAAACAGGTTTGTCACAGAGCGCCTGGTGGGAGAGGCGGCGGTGGACCTGATTAGAGATGGAGGCAGGAGATGAGAGCGTGACGGTGTTTAGGAAGAAAAACGGACAGAAGAAGAAGAAGAAGAAGAAGAAGAAGAAGGAGAAGAAGGAGAAGAAGAAGAAGAAGGAGGGCGGGTCGCTGTAGGAAAAACAATTTTACATAATCTGCAAAAATCAACAGAGAGGTGAATCTGGATTTTCAAAACATCTTTAGGATACATTTTAAACTTTACTGAACGATCTTTAAAACATCACAACAGAACAGTTTCTACACCCAATTAAGACTCTATTAACATTTCCTCCAGAGTCACTTTTTCAGATTCTGGTGTAAATTGTCTTTAGGTCCTGACAGAGATTAATAACTCATGTTCTCTGAAAAAAGAACAAAGAAAATCCATCATCTGTAGCAGTTTGTAAGTCTGTAAAAACTTCAACCAATGTCTGCCACGAGTACGGTCAATCTGATGAACCAATCAGACGCCTCCCTGTCTCCCTGCTCGCTCTCTACCCCTGGCGTGCTCTAGCTCACACTCAAAGCATGAGCTGAGGTCCGCTTCTGGAGCGATGGCGCTCCTGCATGTAAGTGAGGGGGCGTGGCTTTAGAGGGAGCACAGAGGGGAGGGGCCGGGTGCAGACGGAGCACTGAGGGAAAGCTACTTTCAAAATCATGCTAGTTTTCAAAAACTACCAACTCACCGTCCAGACGGAAGTACTGGACCTGTCCCAGCGTCCCGTCTCGTTGCCGTGCCGACAGTCGGTACACTACAGACCCAGCTGAGGCGTCTGGACCCACAGCACTCAGGTAAGGGGAGGGGAACATGGCCCACTGCAGGTCGGCCTGACTGGGCATGCTCAGAGTCAGCCTGCACAGGTACCACTCTTCACCTGCAGGAGGGAGGACAAGAGGAGGAAACGTTAGGGACCGTTACAAAAAAAAGACAAAGTTAACAAAACCTTTGAGGGCAAATCTAGTCCTGAGACCAACAAGAAAGAGTTTCTAAGTGACCCTTAATTAGAAAAGGAACATGAGGAGTCTGCTGCTCACTAATTAAATCCATGGATTCATGTCTTCTACCCTTCACCCTGAACATAATAATAATAGACTTTATTTGGCATGGACATCACAGACACTTTGAACCAGATGCATTGTTTAAGTGTTTTAGCAAGCATGATGGTTCTCAACACCTGTCCACAGGAGGCTTTAGAAAGGAAAACAATTAAGTGATAAAACAGAGAAAAACAATCTGCAACATGCAGACTGTTCTTTTGCGTAATCTAGTCTAGTAAGCTAATGTCACTTTTCTAAACCGGAGCAGCTCTCAGTCCAAGGAGAGAGATCACATCTCAACACGCTCATTTCTCAATTCTACAATTCACTTCACAGACTCTTTTCTCCAAAGCGACGTACATCAGAGAGTAAGAACAACACAAGCAAGGATCTAGAAAAAAGGGAACAATGTGAGTAAGAGCAAACGATCAGCTTTGAGTCTGATTGGACACACAGGTGCTGACAGGAAGTGACCAGAGGCAAAGCACAACATTGAGGGCAGTTCTTGAGAGCTCTAATCAGTATAGAAACCATCTTATAAGTCGTCGTTATCAAACAAAAACCATCGTCATTACCATCATCATCATCAATAATATGGAGACCATCATCATTAAGTTAGTAGGTATTCATGAAAGAGCTGGGTCTTTAGCTTTTTCTTAAAGGTGCAATAAGTATCAGAACTGAAGTCGTATCTAAACTTGCAGTGCAATAAGATCAGGTTATGAAATGTAATTTTACACATCAGTGTTCTTTCAGTTGTTTTGTGTATTTTAGGTTCCGCTTCATCCGGTTACCTTGCGCAGTAACAGGTTTGCTATTGTTGTCTTGTCTGCAGCTTTGTAGTGACGCCGCTTGTTAGCTAAGCTAGCGCCGCTTGTTCAGACGGCGGCATGAAAGCGGAGTTCGCTCTCAGCCAAAGGGGGAACAGCCGACATCTTTTGCAAACACAACTCGTCGTGTTTTTTTCTCGTCTTTCATTGACGAGGAGTGAAGGAGTGACGGGCAGGAAGAGAGAGGAGAGCAAGAGGGCTCCTCCAAAATAAAACAACAAAACTTTTTTCAGAAGATCACACGCTAACATCCACACAGCGGGAACTTCCCCCATCCACTGACTCAAACACACACACACACACACACACGTTTGTCTACTTCTTTGTTTTTTCTCCTGTCGTCTGCTTCTGAGACGGGATGTGTTTGGTTTGAAGGTGCTTCGCTGTTGTTTTGGCTCTTGTGTTGTTTCACGGCAGCCGAGGAGACAACAGCCCGAACGAGAGAGGAAACTTCACTTCAGAGACATGAGAGACGAAGAGAAAGGGATGAGGAGGAGACAGAAAGGAGGGGGGGAGGAGAGGAGGTGAAAACACAACGGCGTCTGCTTAGCGTCTTTTTAGATCGTCTCTGAAGGTCTGTCAACAAACTGAGGGGCAGGAGAGAGCGAGGAAGATAAGGAGACGAGAAGGAGACACAAGAGAGGAGAGGAAAGAGAAGAAAAGGGGATGAAGGAGAGGAGGAAAGGAAGTGAGTAAAGAGGAGGAAGTGAGGGGGATGGAGTGAAGGAGGAGGACAAGGTGATGAAGGAGAAGAAAAGTCTTCCAGCTCAGCGCTCCTCTCCTCTGTCTTCTTCTGCGTCGCCGGGCTTCAGCTCATAAAATCCAGAATAATCGCGTCTATTTCCGTCTGTTGTTTTACATATTCTGCGCTGTGGGCCGCGGATGAAAGTGAAATGGAATCTGTCCCATTATCATGATAAACATCAACACGTTCAGGCAGAGCGCCGGCGGTCAGCACAACATGTCCGCCCGGCGCTCTAAAGGAGAAGAAGAAGGGGGGGGGGGGGGGATGTCCTCCAGGCTGATGAAAGGTCACTGACACCATGATAATGACATTTCATTAATTCTCTGTGAAGATGTGCTGAAGAAGAGCGGCACAAACTCGGCTTAATGAAGAGGAGGAAACACTCCAACGAGGATCCTCTAAAAAACTACAAACCACAAAACTTCCACAACTAAGATGTTCTCCCTAACATACAAATGTTCACTCGTATGCAAATATCTGTTCATGTAACTCAGCC
>NC_089202.1:30644674-30654060 GCF_963930695.1 Labrus bergylta
GTAAAGGAGAGAACGTGATTGCTGCAGTGATTTCGAGCGGATCAGACGAACCTTCAGTCTGTGTTTTGGTTCTGCAGTCGACTCGAGGGTGAAAGTGAAAGTATCGTCGGACAAACCCTGCTCTGTTTGTGAACCCGGCTCTCCATCTGGTCCCTGGGAGCCAGCGGACAGAGGCCTGCTGCATCCTAATTAACCACCTTATAGACTGGCCTACTTTACCTCAACGCACACACACACACACACACACACACACACACACACACACACACACACACACACACACACACACACACACACACACACACACACACACACACACACACACACACACACACACACACACACACACACACACACTCGTACAGAAAGCCAAAGTCCTGCAGGCACAGAGTTAATTAAGCCCCATTTTTCACTGCTGATGAAGAGAGAGAGGGATGAAAGAGAGAGCGAGGGGCGAGAAAGATGGAGGGTGAAGAGAGAAAGACAGATACGGGGGGGGGGGGGGGGGGGGGGGGGGGGGGGGGGGGGGGGGGGGGGGGGGGGGTGTCTTAAGTGACGATAAGATGAGAATAAGAAAAGAAAAGACAATAAAGGTTTGGAGCGACAAACACCAGAGTGTGAAATACTCTCGTGACGTTTCTGTAAAACTGACAATATCCTCATGAGCAGTAAAGAGTAATCACACAGTTAACCTTTAAAATAGGGCTTTTTCCATAAACTGTATATAACAGATGGACGTAGACACAAGGACATACAGACAGAAGACTGACAGAGGTTTGTGGACAGTCATTTTGAAGCCTTACATTTGCATCAACTTCTGTTTAGGAGCCAAAAGTTTTAATGTTAGGACGATTAGGACAGGTCGTCTTCGTCTCCAGCAGGACTTATAGATGATGTCAGGGGGTCAGGAAGAGCCTCCTTGTTGTCTGAATGACACCTCTGAAACCGTCTGCAGTACTTTTTCTTTACTGATAAATCAGACGACTCAAAAAAAAAACTGTCTGTGAAACTAAAACGTGGATCCATCCTCTGATTTGATCCCAGAACCGATGGAAGGAGTAAACAGCAGCTGAATACTGAGAGGGAACATATTCTCTGGGTTAACTTCTGATTCAGGATTCAACGTCACCCAAACAACATTTACTGTGAAAAAGTTTCACTTTAGACCAACACCAGATGAAGAGGAGACGAGACCAGAGGCAGAGACAGGACCAGAACAGAGACAGGACCAGAACAGAGACAGGACCAGAACAGAGACAGGACCAGAACAGAGACAGGACCAGAACATCTGGACCAAAGGAAACGTCTGTGAACCAGAAGAAGAAGAAGAAGTGAGCCGCAGTGAGAGGAAACGACAACATTCAGACGAGTTCTTATTTCAGTCTGTGAGGGTTTGCAGAGTCTGCTCACTGCTTCACATGAAGACAGAACTGAGTGTTTGGTCCTGAATGGTTTTGCTGACATGTTGGATTCTGGTGCTGTTACGATGTTTTAAACCTTTTATTTCTCTTGTTTCTGCAGCTTTTTTTATTATCACGGTGCAGAAAAAAGTCGATATATCAAGTGGGACAGGCAAAGTTGTTTTCTTCATCACTGTCGGTCGTAAAAAACCCTCTGACCAACACGTGTGTGTGTGTGTGTGTGTGTTGTGTGTGTGTGTGTCGTGTGTGTGTGTGTGTGTGTGTGCGCTCGCGCTCTTCCTGACCACTAACATCATCTATAAGTCCTGGTGGAGACGAGGACGAGGATCCGAGGACTCTCAGGAGTGTGTGGGGAGCGAGCAGCAACATGAAAACTCAATTAGTGTTAGATTCTGTGGTCAGAGAGGACGAGACGGAGCGAGGGTGGAGGGAGGATGTCAGAGGAAATGGAAAAAGCAGATAAAGTCGTTGTGATCCGGGGTCGGGGAGATAAAGTGTCGATGTGAACACAGATAAAACAGTCGACTCTTATCGAGCTGCACTGACACAAATGATCCGGATCACTCAGACCAGATGGAACTCACATCAGGACAAAAATATTTTATTGTTGTTTTTTTTTTTGTTATATTTTTGCCCTTTTGCTTTTATTGGAACAGACATGGAGGAGAGAGGGGGGGGGGGGGGGGGGGGGGAGACTTTAATCCTCGTTGCCAGTGTAACGTTTCTCACCACGGCAGAGTTACGTTCTTTAGTTAGATTTCTGTAAGGTGCTCTATCGGCTCTCCTAGCATCATTTTTCTTCTTAGTTTTCTCCCCGTTTTTTTTCCAAACACATATTCCAACCATGAACCATGAAGAGCGCCCCCTAGTGGACAGGACAGAACACTACCAAACATCACATGCAGTAAACATAAATGTTACAGGGCCGAGGTCAGGTCTGAACCGAGGGGGGGGGGGGCATCACAGCGAGGCTATCTGGCGCTCTACTACAAAATATTGAAATATTGGTTCTGAAAATATCTAAATTAAATTAAATTAAATTAAATTAAAAATAAAATATGGAAATTACTTTTTATCCTGTAAGTAAAGAGATAAAACGTTTCAGAACAGTCAACATAAAACGGGCTGAAGAAAGAGACCGATGTTTAGAATAAAGTAACCAAAAAAAGAGCTACGTGCTAATGTAGCATAACTGTCTAATGAAGCTAATGCAGCGTCTATGTTAAAGGAGATCTATTCCTCTGATCCATCTTTAAATACAGACGTATAATGTGATGTTGGATGTCCAAACTAAATCTCAGAACTTTTTTTTGAACACATTGCACAGTTGCTGGCGTTATCCCGGACGTGGTTTCCTGCTGCTCTGAACGAGACCGTTACGAGAACTTGGTGAGACTTGGACAGAACCTGACGTATGAGAGCAAAGCATGGAGTAAAGTCGTCTGACGCGCCCACCTACAAGTTCACTCCAAATTTTCCTGCGACTGCAAACAGAGCTGGCCAATCACAAGAGAGTGGGCATGTGGGGAGGGGTGTTCTTAAAGAGACGGTAGCCTAAATGAAGCGTTTCAGTCAGAAGCTGAAATGAGGGATTTCACTGAGGCCAGTATCAGAGACACGAGGAGGTTTTTGAGCGACACATCTCACAACGCTCCTCAATCTGCGTCCCAGAGTGACATCATTAATGATGAGTGAGGATAAAAGATCTCCTTTAACATGTCAAAATGTTTCCATGAGAATCTCTGGATGTTTCATCGTCTGAGTCAAACTCTGATAGCTTGTTAGAGCTGAAGTCCGGCTGCTGCAGTGACACAAACTGGAGGTTTCTGAGATCAAACAAAAGGGATCAGATGAGACTCTGGAGCGACATAAATTAAAGATGGCCGCCGTGTCCACAAAGCAAACTTATGACATCATTGCGTCAGCCGTCGTTGTTCGGTTCCCAGCGAAACTCAGGCTGAAACTAAGCGCCGCGGCGAGGATCCCTCTTTTCCCACGGAGGGGAATTCAAAGCCCCCCCCCCCCCCGAGGCCCCCCCGGCACCGCGTTCAGCAGCCCCCCCCCCAGTTCAATCCATACAGACAAACAGCACATCCACGAGGCTGATTTCTATTGACACGGCTGCATAGAGGATCAATGACACGGGAGTAAAGAGAGGAGAAACGTCGGGGGGGGGGGGGGGGGGACTGTATCGAGGGAACAACAGGGGAAGAAAATGAGGAAAAAAAAAACTGAAAATAAAGAGAAGAAAGACGCAAAGCAGGAGAAAGAAAAAACATGACCAGCGGCTAAAATCAAACCCTGAATAACAGAAAAGTCAATCAAGTGTTTTTCTCAGTCTGAGCCCCACTCTTGATTGGCCGGATGGAAAAAAGGCATCATGGGAAGTGGGGCAAACCGGACGGGTCGAAGCGGATTCACCGATAATTTGGGGCGTTATTTTTAATCTGCTTGGAGGAGCAGACGGGTGGAGCTCGAGAAAATAACAAGAAGAGAAGAGGGGTTTCAGAAATCAGAGGAATGTATTTCATGTTTGAGCTGTGTGTGTGTGTGTGTGTGTGTGTGTGTGTGTGTGTGTGTGTGTGTGTGTGTGTGTGCGCGCGTGTGTGTGACGGTCAGATTGGTTCTGCAAGAGTTACACCAGAAGATGAAAAGACGACAAGAGAGGGAGGAAACATGAAAGGACGCCTAAAAAGCGATGAAAGAGAAGAACCCAGAAGAGAAATAAATCAGCTTTTTTTTAAGTAAATCTGCCAAAAATCACGTGACAAAGTCGAGGAAGGAGGACGAGGTGCAGGGAAGAGAAGACAAAAAGATTAGAGGGAGAGAGGAAGAAGAGAGGGGAAAATAAAACAACAGTTCAAACATGACAGAATCTGATGACGCTGGAGTCAAAACTCTCCGCACTATGATACGTTCTGATTCCACATCTAAGAACCTCTCTTATGTTAATGATGATAAAGTACGGGGGGGGGGGGGGACTTGGGTTGGGATCCAGAGGGTCACTGGTTCAAGTCTCAGTTTAGGACCGAGGTGCTCTTGAGGAAGGTATCTGCTGTAGAGGACTCAGCACAGCGGAGCCGAGCACAGACTAAAATGAAAACTGGACCGGACACGCATCTGGTGGACTTTACGGGTCATGTCTGCCCACATGACACATCCTGTTCAGACTATAAAATGTTTTTCTCTGCCTCTAAAAACTGTTGATAATTAAAATTTTGCGGTTTGCAGAAG
The DNA here is from genome assembly GCF_963930695.1 of Labrus bergylta. Lineage (NCBI taxonomy): Eukaryota > Metazoa > Chordata > Actinopteri > Labriformes > Labridae > Labrus > Labrus bergylta. Next base: position 30,649,330 of record NC_089202.1, read on the forward strand.
GATTCCTGGTGTTTTAAAAGGTTTGGGGCTGACATTAGAAGGATTAAGACAAATGGAGCGGGCTCTGGCTCAGTTGGTAGAGTCGTCGCCTCTCAATCGGAAGGTCGAGGGGTTTGATCCCCAGCTGGGCAACATGTCTGATGTGTCCTTGGACAAGACATTTAACCCCGAATTGCTCCCACTGCTTTGGTGGTGGTGTATGAATGGGGTTAGTTACTTCTGATGGATGATACTACATAGAGATCACGACCATCAGTGTGTGAATGTGTAGGTGTGACCTGTGGTGTAAAAGCACTTTGAGTAGTCGGAAGAATATAAAAGCGCTTTATAAACTCAAGTCCATTTACCATTACCAATGGTGAGGTGTTGAGATGTTTTTGAAAGGAGGATGCATGATGACTTTATGATGCTGGTCAGTCTTCAGTTTTGTAGAAGGCCGGGGGGGGGGAAGATTTCAAAGGTCTTTGGACAGGAACAAAAGCTTGTGGACACCTTCAGAGTCCTCAGAGGAGACTGAAGATGAGTCTGAAATGGGGCTGGGGGTGTTAAGTTGTTGAAATATGTCAGACAGTTTGATTTGATTTCTTTTTAAAGATTTAATTTTGGGATTTTGGGGTCTTTAATGTAGAGATAGGACAGTGGATAGAGTCTGAAATCAGGGAGAGAGAGAGAGAGAGAGAGAGAGAGAGAGAGAGTGGGGAATGACATGCGGGAAAGGAGCCACAGGTGGGATGTGAACCCGGGCCGCCCGCTTGAGACTACAGCCTCCATACATGGGACGCCCGCAGTAACCACTGAGCCACCAGCGCCCCGGATTTGATTTTCTTAAAGTTGACAAGAAGGTTTTGGAAGATGTTTTCTGCAGGTTTTCAGGTTTGCAGTCTGGTACATTTGAAAAGGTGGTTTTTGATTAAGAGCAACTTTGAGGTTTCCGGGGATGTCTGGGTAGTTTTTGGAGATGGTGTTGGATTTATGATGAGTCAGTCTTTTTTTTTTTTTTATCAGTCTGAGGTTCTCTGGAGGTCTTGGGGGAAGTTTTGATAGATTTTTGGAGGAGTAGGATCGAGGGACTCTGGGGGGGGTTCTTGTTAGCAGCTTCAGAGACCTGGAACGTGTCTCTGGAAGACTTCGCTTCGGGAGCGTCGAGCTGTTCGCTCTGAGTGTCGTCACGCCAGCTGAAGGAGAGGAATCCAGCGTGATGTGAGAAACAGCGGCTGTCGTCTGAATTATGAATATCTGAGGACTTTTGTCAGCCATTAAAAAATAAAAGCCGTGAAAGTTTAATGCGGCGCTTCGTTGATTATTGATGGAGGAACTCCAACACTGACAACTGTGGGAGTGTGAGGTGTGTGTGTGTGTGTGTGTGTGTGTGTGTGTGTGTGTGTGTGTGTGTGTGTGTGTGTGTGTGTGTGTCACAGCTAATCATTCCTTTGTTTTTTGTTTTTTTAATTCAAGTTTAAAACACAATTTTCTTGTTTTTGAAAAGAAATATGTCCTCAGCTGGTGTAGAGCATCACCAGGTGGGCGGGGCCTGAAAATAGCTCCAGAGAAGTGATTGACAGGGCTCTCATCCTGTCACCTCCGGGGACAGGGAGGGAGTTCAGCTGCAGAGCCACGGGCTGCTCATCTGGGTAACAGTGTGTATTTTAGTGTTTGTCTTTTCATGTGTGTTTCATGTGTTTCCTGTGTGTGTGTGTGTGTGTGTGTGTGTGTGTGTGTGTGTGTGTGTGTGTGTGTGGTGTGTGTGTGTGTGTGTGTGTATGTCATGCCGGCTCTCGCTGTGTGAAACCCTCACTCGTTCTGACGGAGTGTGACTGTGTGTGTCTGATGTCTGAGCTTTCAACTCGAGATGGGATTTCCTCTCTGTGACTCGATGCGTGCCTCTGTGTGTGAGTGTGTGTGTGTGTGTGTGTGTGTGTGTGTGTGTGTGTAAATCTGTTATCTCTCAGCATCATTTGGAGTGAGAATAATCAACAAAGGCAGTAAGCTGCGCTGTGCCGGGGTTTAATATGAGTGTGAGTGTGTCTGTGTTTAATCTGCAGATTGTGTTTGTGTGAACTGGTCAGATTTTGATCACAGCGGGCGTCATCGCTTTGATTTTTCTGATGTGCGATTGCAGCAGCATCTCTGACAAATCATCCTTATTTTTCCTTTTAGAACGTCACCAGAGGCTTCCTGTTTATCTCTTCTTTTAAAAAACATCTTTCTCAAATTGGCAGTCGTGTTGAGATTAAAGCTTTTTACAGATCGTCAGACCCCTCTGATGTTTCTAGAGTACTGAAGAGTCTCAAAGTCAAACCCAAACCTGGAACAGACTCAGACCTGTTCATTTAATAAGCTGCACAAATGGATTTCACGTTTTTAAAAGTTTCATTCTAACTGAAAACTCTAACAGAGCGCGGCTACATAAAAATGTTGATACTGACCAAAAACTAGAAATGGGCAACAGTTAGTGCTAAAAACAAAATGTTTGTCTAGTTTGACATGGAAGAAAAAAAACCAACCTCCAGTGTTGAAAAATGAAGACGATGCTGAAGTGTAAAATCCTGCAGTTCCTGGAGTGTCCACTAGAGTCTGGCTGCAGAAGCACAGGAAGTCACATACACACCCATTCTAAAAAGCCTGTTTTTACAGCAGAGATGAACATGTTTACAGCCTGGTTCAAAAAACCAAATAGGTGTGATTAGCTCATGTCTGGATGGACACACACTGTACGGGGGGGTGAATGTTTTGATGACTCATCAGTTTTGATTTGATGAAGGATAAGAGTTATTCACAATAAGGCGTGTAGCTGACCTGATTGACAGGTGGGCGCGGTGTAACGGTTTGTCAGGAGGTTTAAAACCCGCCTCAGCTCCAGCTCTCAGCCTGTCGTTAGGTTGACTCAAAGTTAGACTGAGACAGCATTTCCAGCATGGAGACCGCCATCGATGGGACTCCAGCGCCCCAAACTAAAAAGTGAGCAGAACACTGATGTCCATGTTTTTGTTTTTGGGACGTCTACATGTTTTTGTCCCTGTAGTGTAATTCTTGTACGACAGATTTTGCACATTTTGATGTGTTTCTGTCTCTAATAAACATCTTTTACTGAGTGGAGAGAGACTAGCTTGTGATTGCATCATGCGGCTGAAATGTGACTGTGAATACAAACGGAGTGTTTTCTATTTTATTGATTTCTTCACATTTGAATAATTTCCATTTTTTGCTGGTTTACACAACAACACCAGATGTTGTCAAATTAATGCTCTTCATTGATTCAGACTTTTAGATTCAGAGAATGTATGGTTCACACCGACACACACAGATTTGGTGTGTGCGCGAACACACACAGTGAGTGCATGTGTGCATGATAAAGAAACAGTACACACACACACACAGACACACACAGACACACAGACACACACACACACACACACACACACACACACACACACACACACACACACACACACACACACACACACACACACACACACACACAGTCAATAATACGCGCATTTTCAACTGAATTGAATGAAACCACTTTCTTTCTTTGATAAACTTTAATGCACTGGTGATTATCTGTTCACACACACACACACTCTGCACACACACACACACACACAACCCTGCAGATCTGGCGACTCGGTCGGCTGATCAAAGGCAGAGATTTGCTCCATTGTGAGGATAAACACCCAGCTTTTCAGAGACACTCATCCAACACAGCAGCACACAATCCAGACAATAACACACACACACACACACACACACACACACACACACACACACACACACACACACACACACACACACACACACACACACACACACACACACACACACACACACACACACACACACACACACACACACACACACACACACACACACACACACACACACACGGCCAATTTGGTCCAATCTTCCAAAGCTGACACTTTGTTAAATGTGCACAGAGGAGGCTCTCGTCCAGTGTCCTCTGCAGCCTCACATCGTTATAAATCCATCGTAGGCGACGCCCGGGTTCACTGCTAACCTAATTGTAGCGCCGCAAAGCTGCCGTGAAGCTTAAGAGTGTTGAAATCTGTTGAAATACGGGGTGCAAAGTGAAGTAGAAAAGCCGGTGTAATTCTTCTGAGCAGTGTTCAAATATGTTGCAAATGAAAAAACAGGAGGCCTTGATGTGACGTCTCCTCCAGGAGAGTCGGAGCGCAGAGTGACAGCAGAGTGACGGAGCGAGGGAAGAGCAATAATCTTTAAAGATGATGTGACAATTAAACTCTCAGAGTGTTTAATCTGTAATGGCTGAGACCCTTTTTGTTGCTGAAACTCTGCAGCTTCTTTGCACCATCAATCATTCTGTCAAACATCGTTTACACCCCGACGCTCTGAGCAGCTCTCTCTGACTCTTTTTGTCTGCTCCGGTTAGGATTTCAATCAAAGTGTCTTACTGGAACTGGAGCTCGGACTGGTGGAGATACTGGGATCCAGATGGAAAGGGTACTAGCCCTAAGTAACTGACAACATTGGTTCTTGTTTTTTGTTTTTTTTAGATTAATTTTGCCTTCATTGTAGAGATAGGACAGTGGATAGTCAGAAATCACAGAGAGAGAGAGAACACAAATTCAACAAACAGACGAAGATAGTAAACAGAAATATATGAATCAGTGGAAATTAGAAACCCAAACAATACATAGATTAGAATGCTATAGTTTACTGGACAGGGAATTCAAATTAGCCCAATATTTAAGA
>NC_089202.1:30654260-30666760 GCF_963930695.1 Labrus bergylta
TCAGAAGAGCCAGGAACTTTTACACCCGGAAGTCGTCTAATGCATCTTTTCCTGGACTTAACGAGGCTCCTCCCCCAATGCTGTATCCACTGCTATAATATATAATATAATAATAATAATCTTTATTTATGGAGCACCTTTCAAAAACAAGTTACAAAGGACGGCAAATATATAAAAACAGGCAGGTCATAGAATAATAAACAAGGCAAGATTAAGGAACAAAAATCACTTTAAGATATAAAATCCCTAACTGTAAAATACAAACAATTCTAAAAAGTGAAAATGGTAACAATTTAAAATCAACAAAAATCAGGAAAGAGTTGTGTCTCAAGAAAGGACTTAATAGAGATGACTGATTCTGCCGACCTGATCTCCTCGAGCAGGTCTTCCAGAGGTCTATTCCCTTTTGTTTTTTTAATTTAATACATGCACGACAAATGGACCCTTTAAAAAGGTGACATTGAATCCTCGTCTCCTGGGTGTAAAAGTTCCACTTTTTCCTGACATATCCATCCCTCACAACCCCCTTCCTCACTCTGCGTCCTGTGTCTCCTGACGTTCCACCATGCAGGGACATCAACAGAACATCTCTGAGTGCTGATAAGAGTAAACACTGGAGTTACGTTTACCGCTTGTGGGTGTCTCATACCGCTGAGAAAGTTAAAGAATAAAAAACACCAAACACGCTTCACAAATTTCCCAGAGAATCTTATTGGTCGTCCCTGTGTGCGTCTCTGTGAAGCTGTTTGCTGTGAGCTCAGTGTGCTGGAAGAATTTAAGTGAAAGATCCATCTGAACACTCAGCGGGACGGCATCCATATTTCAGTTTGTGTTCAGGAAACCTCCTCTGTGGATTCATGTTGTGAATCCTGAGACTTAAAAAACCCCAAACCTGAACCCGACCTGACTGCAGCTGAGGGTGACATGACGCAGCAGAAAACACCTGAACTAATGTTTTATTTCATCATCAGCGAGACGCTCAGCAAAACCAGGAGCCGCTTAGAGGATGAAAGAACAGGAAGCAGGAAGCAGGAAGCAGAGAGGAACTGCAGGAAGCTGGGGACGGTGGAGACGAGCTGCTGGTGTGTTTTTAAACTTTACACCAACTTAGAAAAAAGTTTGACGAGAAGAAAGATGGCAAGAGGAGGAGGAGAAGAAAGACGGCAAGAGGAGGAGGAGAGGGAGGAGGAGGAGGAGGAGACAAACAAAGAAGGAAGAGAAAAAGGTGTTTGAGGAGTTCAAACAAAAGGACAAAACAACAAAAAAGAAAGAAATGAACAGAAGAAAAGTGGAGACAAGGGAAGGAGGAGGTACAGAGGAGAGTGTGAGAGAAAGAGAAGAAGGAAAGGGTCTCAGAACCAGCAAGAAGAGAAGAAGAGAAGGAGAGAAGGAGATAGAGGACAGAAGGAGGTGAAACGCTAAATGTAGTAAAACCTCGTCTGATCAGAGAGTAGAGCAGAGAGGAGCGCCGACGGGCAAACCACCACACACACACACGAAGAGGCTTGCAGGCTGTGTGTGTGTGTGTGTGTGTGTGTGTGTGTGTGTGTGTGTGTGTGTGTGTGTGATGCAAGCCTGCCAGGCTCTGCTGTAATCGAGGCCGGATGGACATCGGGGCTAAAAGTTGCAGCAACCCTGCAGGCTGTGATGTATAAAACACACACACACACACACACACACACACACACACACACACACACACACACACACACACACACACACACACACACACACACACACACACACACACACACACACCACACACCACAGAGAGAGTTTCTCGTCTTTGTTCTGCTTCATTATATTCTGAATCTTCATGTTTCTTTCTATTCACTCGTCTTTCTCCTCCTCATAGCTCCTTCTTTCACCTCCTCATAGCTCCTTCTTTCTCCTCCTCATAGCTCCTTCTTTCTCCTCCTCATAGCTCCTTTCCTCCTCCTCATAGCTCCTTTCCTCCTCCTCATAGCTCCTCCTTTCCTCCTCCTCATAGCTCCTCCTTTCCTCTCCTCATAGCTCCTTTCCTCCTCCTCATAGCTCCTTTCCTCCTCCTCATAGCTCGTCCTTTCCTCCTCCTCATAGCTCCTTCTTTCACCTCCTCATAGCTCCTTCTTTTACTCCTCCCTGCTCCTCCTTTCCTCCTCCTCATAGCTCCTTCTTTCACCTCCTCGCTGCTCCTCCTATCCTCCTCCTCATAGCTCCTTCTTTCACCTCCTCATAGCTCCTTTCCTCCTCCTCATAGCTCCTTCTTTCACCTCCTCATAGCTCCTTATTTCACCTCCTCATAGCTCCTTCTTTCCTCCTCCTCATAGCTCCTTCTTTCACCTCCTCATAGCTCCTTATTTCACCTCCTCATAGCTCCTTCTTTCTCCTCCTCATAGCTCCTTCTTTCACCTCCTCGCTGCTCCTCCTATCCTCCTCCTCATAGCTCCTTCTTTCACCTCCTCATAGCTCCTTCTTTCACCTCCTCATAGCTCCTTCTTTCACCTCCTCATAGCTCCTTTCTTCCTCCTCATAGCTCCTTCTTTCACCTCCTCATAGCTCCTTCTTTCTCCTCCTCATAGCTCCTTCTTTCACCTCCTCATAGCTCCTTTCCTCCTCCTCATAGCTCCTTCTTTCACCTCCTCATAGCTCCTTCTTTCTCCTCCTCATAGCTCCTTCTTTCTCCTCCTCATAGCTCCTTCTTTCACCTCCTCATAGCTCCTTTACTCCTCCTCATAGCTCCTTCTTTCACCTCCCTCCTAGCTCCTTCTTTCCTCATCCCTCCACCTGTCCATTCACCTCCTTCTCTACGTTCTCTGGTCGACCTTCTTGTCCTGCTTGTGTTTCCTCCAGGTGAGAGAAGGAAACAGAAACAACAAGGGGCTGATGGGAAATGTAGTCCTAACTCACATAACACAGATCAATCACTGGCTTACAGCCGTTATGGAAACGTCTTCCCTTTTAATTTAATGTTCCAGCGAGAAAACTTCCCAGCATACCTTTGTTTCTCATTAATGCGCGCTCTCCTCTTCTCGCCCTCCTTCTGCTAATTACGCCGCCGGAGCCTTTGATCTGTCCGTTAACCCGCCGTTAACGGAACAATTAGTCAGCAGGCATTCAGGTGAGGATTGATCCGAGCCGCCCGGCGCCGACAAGGCTTTTAATGGATTTGATTTAACTGCCTGTGTGTGTGTGTGTGTGTGTGTGTGTGTGTGTGTGTGTGTGTGTGTGTGTGTGTGTGTGTGTGTGTGAGTGTGTGTGTTTGTGTGAGTGCGTGTGTGTGTGTGTGTGTGTGTGTGAGTGTGTGTGTGGGCAGGAGTGTCTGTAACACCCAAAGGGGGATCAGTGCTAAGTGACACCAGGGTTGTCAGGGAAACGCAATTAAAATGTGATCCTATACATGCTTTCACGCTTTGTGACATCACAGAGGGGTTAACCACCGTATATATAACGTCTCTTTATCACAACACGGTGCAGTTATCACTGAGAGCTTCGTTTAGAAAGATGATGAAATGTCGGTTTGTGTTGTTGTTTGGGATTTAAGATTTGACTGTTTGAAACAAAAAGTCATGCAGTGACACGGGCAGGTTGACTACTCCATGACGAGGTAGACCAGCAACTCCCAGTTTTCAAAGTAAAATGAATTTAAATTTTTGATGGAATCTGGTGGCTTTAAAGATATTGATTGGCTGTTTCAGATTTTTTTTCAAACATGGATCGCTGTTCACACTGCATCTGTTAAATATTTACTTTGCCACTGTATGGATCTCAGTTTCCCCTTATAAACATTTTGACATCTAATGCTTTTATTTTGAAGGGGGACAAACTAATGTGTGGTGCTTTTATTTGACGTACTGTTGACTCAAATCACAACACTAACGTCTCGCAGTAATAAAGTTTTTCCGATGTTGACAGAAGTCAGAGCTCAACGTTAAATCACAGATGTGGATATTAATAACGCACGAGCTAACGAGCTCTGCTGAGGGAGAAAAGTGAGAGAACTGAACTTGAACCAAACTGAAGAAAACACATTTATTTACATAAAGAAGTCGACCCGACAGCTGTCACTCATCCAGTCTGACACACACTGAGCTCTGCTATAGGTCAGAGGGCAGCTGAAGCCCCGCCCACTATGTGTCAATCAACCGAGAGCAGGGCCAAAAGCCAAAGAGCGTCACAAAAAGCCATTCAGGGTCAAAAACACAGAAAGATGAATAACCCCGAATAAGAAAATCACAAACTTGGAACGACTGTTTATAAGTTATACTTTAAAATAAGGAAGAGACTTTGGTAAAGAGTGGGGTGCTTTTTTTTTAACAACTAATTTGATCTCAGATATGTGCCAATATTGCTAGATTTATTCACGGGTCAAAAAGCATTTAACTTGAGTTTCATTGTATAACGCTTGCAGTTCTCTTTCACCAGCAGAGGGCGCTATAAGGATCAAAGCGGTGTCGAGCGGTGACGCACGTACATGAGCAGTTACTTTCCAGTTTATGACCATCTGGAGTCTGGAAGCTTTTATGAAAGAGATCTTTCTGGTTTAAAAAAAAAAATACTATTCAACAACACCTGAGGATTCAAGTGTGGACAAAGAGACGAGCTGGAGCTGCTCGGCTTTTCAAGTGAGCAGAACTTTTGATTTGTTTTCGAGCAGATGCAGTGAGACAAGTGGAGACTGCACTGATAGGAAGCTCTACGGACCACTCTGATTACTGATCTACAATTCACTTAGCAGACGCTTTTATCCAAAGCGACAAGCAGACTCTGGATGGATGTGTGCGTGTGTGCGTGTGTGTGTGTGTGTGTGTGTGTGTGTGTGTGTGTGTGTGTTTGAAAAAGTGAGAGGCAAAGAGGCGTATTAAAGACATAAAGGGCATGACAAACAGTGTGCTTTAGCCCTCTGTCATGTCATGTCATCACACACACACACACACACACACACACACACACACACACACACACACACACACACACACACACACACACACACACACACACACACACACACACACACACACACACACACACACACACACACACACACACACACACACACACACACACACATCCTCCTCATCACAGCGAGGTCTCTCTGCTGCGAGCCGTCACCCACCAAGACCCTTGGGACCCTCCCGCTTGTCACCTCTATCCTAACCCAGCTCTTTGGCCCCGCCCCCCTTGAATGTGATTGGCAGGCAGGGTTAAAGTGCGAGCGTGTTGGCCGAAAAAACAAAGACTACGAGACACACTGAAACTCTGACTGAATCCTGATCTGTGTTAACGATGAATCAGTTAAAAGATTTCCTCTTTTAGAATCAAAAACTTTTAAAAGATAAGGAAAGATGAAGGTCAACTTCTGTTTGTAGTTTTTTTGTGTCTCTTTTAAGTCGCATTTGTCTTTTAGTGATCATTTAAGGTGTCTTTTTACTTTTATTGGTGTTGCCGTGGTAACATAACATGTGTTATTTGAACTAGAATCATATCACATCTAAAATGCTGGAATCATGAAAACCCTGCTCGCATCTTTATTGTTGCATCTGTTTTCTTTAAACTACAAAAAAAACTACATTTTGTCTCATTTGAATTTAAGGCAGAAGTGGAGCTCGACGTTGTGTCAACAGAAGACATAAATACATCATATGATTAATACCCTGATGTGTGATTACTGAATACATGAACCTCCTGCTCACTCCTCTGCCGCTCACTTCAAACACAGTTGGTCCAGATTTAATCCCGCACGTGTAATCCAGACAGGATGTTGTTTGTGTGCTGGACTGAACTGACTGGCAGATTTCACACCAGCAGCCTGTTACTCTCAGTGTTCATGTCCATCTGTTGAGCGACATGTTTCTGCCTCTGAAGCCTCGAATACAAACTGACACAGGATCAGCTCTCCTGGGGTTCCTCAGGGCTCCACGCTGGGCCCCCTGCTGGATTAACGAACCAGGCATCTGGTTGGATTTAAAGGCCTGCAGAGTGCATGCAGCTCACAGAGTATATTAGATTAGAGGGGGCAATGATCGATTTGAGCTCTGCTATTATCCTCGAAAACAAACAAACACCGACATTCAACACCGAGACCTCGCTCACTTTCAAAAGAGGAACATTCATGAGACGAGAACTTCTCTTGTTTTTGCAAGAAGGGACTGAAATCAGCTGTGACAAATATGTTAACAATTCAAGAAACCTGCAACAATATATTGAAATATTATTAGAAGTGTTAGAAGTTCTTGAGTTAGAAAAGTCAGGAGGAGAAGATAACATGAATCACACCATGTTTGTGCGTCAGCTACCATCAACTCAGTGTTTACAATTCTTAGCTGTTCTACCGAGGACGCTCTGAAACGGCCAATAAGGACAAGGAATGAAACAGTTTTTTAACAGAAACAGCTGCTACAACAGCTCTCTAAAGCAACCGGACTCCATTGAGAAAATAGTAATTGTACCTCACAGAACATGCAAGTTATGGCAGCATCCTTCAGAGTGGAGTTTAGTGCATCGCTCTCTTTAGAGACAACAGAATACATTGCAAAGAATGTTCATTTTCACCTGAGAGAGTGCAGGAGCTGCTCGTCTACTGCTGCCTTGATCGGTTTGTTTCATCATTTTAGACATTTTTGTCAGATTCAAACTATTCATATGAAATACCATAATGAAGTCACACAAAATAACAATCTGGATGAGTAACTCTTTTGTTTCCCAAATTACCCACAAATCAAGTATTTCTGATTCTGGTTCTGATTGTTTTGCAAGGACAAATTACAGATTTTATCAGTGGAGAACGCTACTTTAGAAGAAATAGATTCAACAGCTAAATGTGGTTAAACAAATGATCTTCCTCTTGAAAATAAAGGTCTATCTCTGTAGGGAATGGGATCCTTTCTGTAATGTTATCAGACCCTTATGCCGAGGTCAGACTAATCAATCTAAGCTCGATTAAAGACCAATCCAGCAGGTTTCAGGAAACGTCCGCCCCTAAACTCGTTAGTGAACTTCCTACTGACAGAAAGTCTTCCTTGTTTGATTTTTCTTTCTGCCTTCTACGATGTGAAACATGTCGACCAACGAGAGCGCTAGCTACAACAGGTTTTTCATGTTTACAGTCTTCTCTCCCGGTGTCGTCTAACCCCGCCCCTCTTCATTCCAACGTCACCACGTCAGTCATGGTGATTGGTCGGGTACCACCGTGTCTGTCGGTCAAGTCATTGCACTAATTTAAGACTGTGATCGCCTGATCTGACACGGTGACCATCGTACCCGACGAAAAGAAAGGACTCTGACCTCGGCATCAGAATAATTATCTGAGCACGTCAGTGACAAAAACAACTTTTAGTGGATGATCATTTTTCTATCACTTCGGCCATTAAAGCTGGATTAACATTAGAACCTACAGACGATGTTACAGAACGTTTTGTACCTCTCTCTGAAAGAATCAGATCTGGATTTAAAAATACTGAAATTCCCTTATTGACCAGTTTTAGATTTGTTGTCATGGTGATGCAGATCTTGCTCATGTACGTGGATGTGAGCTGTGAATCATCAGGTTCACCACCCAAACATTTAACTTTCATAGACTCCATGTTGGAAACCACTTTCATGCTCGGATTCACTCTTTAAACGTTCATACAGAAAATGTTCCCCCACACACACTCACAGTGTGCCTCCAACATAAAGCTGTCATGTCTGTGTGCAGTAAACATGACCCCCCCTCCACCTCTGTGCACATTTAAATGTTGCAGCCGCTCATCGGGGTCCCGGGCTGCAAGAAAGAGATCTCCACCTCGCTGCTGAAGGGGCCAATTAAGCCGACAACGAGGGCTAAAGAGCGGGACAATGAGTGTATTCAGACGCTCTGACAGGCGCCTTCCACTCAGAGTGTCGCCGCTTTTGTTTCACTGAGGGTCGAAGTCTCCCCCCCCCCCCCACCCGCCCTGCCTGATCTGTGGGTGTGCGCAGGCACATTCAGGGTTTGTGGAACCTCAAAGGGGAGCGGGAGCGCAGCCTTTGTGTTTGTTTGTGTGTTTGGAGGGCTTGATTGACAGCAATTATGGGCAGGTTCACAGGAGGGCATGAGACACACACACACACACACACACACACACACACACACACACACACACACACACACACACACACACACACACACACACACACACACACACACACACACACACACACACACACACACACACACACACACACACACACACACACAATAACCTATAAATAAAACTTAGAATAAGTCGACGGGTACAGGATAAAAAAACAAACGCAAACACATGCAGCGGGTGTGTCTGCAGTCACACGTCTCCCGCTCACCTGATGGTCGTTTGCAGAACCTTCAGTTAGAAAGAAAAGGATTGTTAATGGTTAAACACTCGAGCTGAGTCGCTCTCTGAGTCTCTTTGAGCGCCGTGTAATTAAAGAGCTTCATTTGCACATGAAATGAGCGACCGTCTTCTGCCCGACGTCTTTGTTTCACAGCGATGATTCACACGAGCCGTTAAAGAGTGAGTTAACGGGTAAAACTGTCAGACCGGGGTCTGGACCTCCTGGATCACATTCAGATTCATTTGGTGGTTTAAAAAATGTATTTCTGTCCGAGCCTGTCAGGAATGATTGAATGATTCATTGATCAATGAAAGTAAACCTAACCAGATGAGGATATTCAGGGCCTGAATTTGGTTTATTATCAGCAGTTGAACAGGACTTTAATGTCACTGTCATAATGTGTTCTGATGTTTGGAGCTGTTAGAGTTGATTCAGTTCCTTTAAGGGATTATGAGTTTTAGGGTTACGAAGCTATCTTGTGTTTTTATAACTTATTTATTTACAGTTATTTAATTGTGTAGGGTTAGGGTTAGAGGGAAGACAAAGGAAGGATGAAGGGAGGACAGAGGGAGGAAAAAAGGAAGGATGAAGGGAGGACAGAGGGGGGATGAAGGAAGGAGGAAGGGAGGACAGAGGGGGCAGAGGAAGGAAGAAGGGAGGAAAGAGGGAGGACAAAGGAGGTTTGATTAGAGGACAGAGGGGGAGCAAAGGAAGGATGAAGTGAGGACAGAGGGGGGATGGAGGGTGGACAAAGGAAAAAGGAAGGGAGGACAGAGGGGGCATGAAGGGAGGACAAAGGAAGGATGAAGTGAGGACAGAGGAAGGATGGAGGGAGGACAGAGGGGGGATGAAGGGAGGACAGAGGGGGGATGAAGGGAGAACAGAGGAAGGATGGAGGGAGGACAGAGGGGGGATGAAGTGAGGACAGAGGGGGGATGAAGGGAGGACAGAGGGGGGATGAAGGGAGGACAGAGGGAGGATGAAGGGAGGACAGAGGAAGGATGAAGGGAGGACAGAGGGGGGATGAAGGGAGGACAGAGGGAGGACAGAGGAAGGATGAAGGGAGGACAGAGGGGGGATGAAGGGAGGACAGAGGAAGGATGAAGGGAGGACAGAGGGGGATGAAGTGAGGACAGAGGGGGGATGAAGGGAGGACAGAGGGGGAATGAAGTGAGGACAGAGGGGGGATGAAGAGAGGACAGAGGGGGGATGAAGTGAGGACAGAGGGGGGATGAAGGGAGGACAGAGGGGGAATGAAGTGAGGACAGAGGGGGGATGAAGTGAGGACAGAGGGGGGATGAAGGGAGGTCAGAGGGGGGATGAAGGGAGGACAGAGGGGGGATGAAGGGAGGACAGAGGGGGGATGAAGAGAGGACAGAGGGGGGATGAAGGGAGGACAGAGGGGGATGAAGGGAGGACAGAGGGGGGATGAAGGGAGAACAGAGGAAGGATGGAGGGAGGACAGAGGAAGGAGGGGGGATGAAGGGAGGACAGAGGGGGGATGAAGAGAGGACAGAGGGGGGATGAAGGGAGGACAGAGGGGGGATGAAGGGAGGACAGAGGGGGATGAAGGGAGGACAGAGGGGGGATGAAGGGAGGACAGAGGGGGGATGAAGGGAGGACAGAGGGGGGATGAAGAGAGGACAGAGGGGGGATGAAGAGAGGACAGAGGGGGGATGAAGGGAGGACAGAGGGGGGATGAAGTGAGGACAGAGGGGGATGAAGGGAGGACAGAGGGGGGATGAAGTGAGGACAGAGGGGGATGAAGAGAGGACAGAGGGGGGATGGAGGGAGGACAGAGGGGGGATGAAGGGAGGACAGAGGGGGATGAAGGGAGGACAGAGGGGGGATGAAGGGAGGACAGAGGGGGATGAAGTGAGGACAGAGGGGGGATGAAGGGAGGACAGAGGGGGGATGAGTAGAAAGTGTGAGCAGGGGGAGAGCAGCAGGACTTGTGGCCCTCTAATGAGGCGTGGAAATGTTATCAGTGACAGGACTAATTATTTCCTCTGCTTCATTAAGAGGCAGCGCTAATCCTGTTAGCATGGAGGAAGAGGAGGAGGAGGAGGAGAGAGGAAAGGAGAGAGGAAGGAGGGACGGGTGAGGAAACAGAGGGCAGGATGGAGAGAGATGGAAAAGGGATGGAGGTATGAAATAAATAAAGGGGGAGGAAGTCAGAAGTAAACAGCAGCAGTGTCTTTTGATGCCGGACTAACCCAGTCTCTTGTTCCTCCGCTCGTTTTTTTTTCTTCTAATTAGCGAGGCAGGAAGTCGTTAGCGTAGCCACGGCGACGCTTCCTGTGTCCTGATTAGCTGCAGAATCTGCATTTTTTTTTTATGTTTTCTCCTTTAAATCTGTGCTGCGGTTCTTCTGATCTTTGAGCTTTATGGAGACAAATTGGGTGTTAGCAGAGTGTCGCTGCTGCTGTGACACACACACACACACACACACACACACACACACACACACACTGTGTTTAGCTCTAAGAAAGGCTGTGCTGTTTGTTTTTCTTTCGTCCTTCTTTATAAAAAAGAATAAATCTGTGGTCAACGTCTTTATGTACCAACACCACGTAGCACGTAGCACATAGCATGTTTTTACAGGAACACGGGTGCATGCTCTGACTCCATGCCAAACTGTCTGTTAGATTGAAACATTTCTGTGTTCCTGTGGAGATTATCACCTCGGGGGCAGAGAGGTGGAAAGGTCAGGGGCATTAAAATCAAGATGTGTTCTCTCTCCAGGATCGTGCTTTTTGAATTTCATGGGGAATCAGCTAATTAGATCACGCAGACTTATTAGAAAGAAGACGTTCCTCAGTTTGGAGCGGATAGAAAAGGTCACGGTGCAACATCTCAACCTTCAGAAACAAAAGACCCGCTTATATAGCAGCAGACATTTTTATCTGACGACGGAAAAACAATCTCAGGCGTCTTAATGTTGTTTGCATCCTGCGCGCTCTCTCTCTCTGTTGTTGGACTCTTTCATACATGTCCAGAAGTGTCTCAACATGTCAACATGAGTCAGAGAGTCCACAGCTCCATCATAGTCAATACTCCAGTTTGCTATCATTCTCAAATCTGCAAATGCAACCAAAATGTCTGCAGCTATGTCCCAGAAATATCAGTTTGATGTGGTCATTATTAGAGCTGATGCTTTCTTATCTCCCCTCAGGCAGTCGCTTTAGAGTACCAGTGCTGAGAAAACTCTTTTATTCCCACTGCAATACGCATTTTAAACCAGGCTACATAAGCAATGTTTTTTAAATGCTGTACATGTGTTTTTACCTATTCAGGGTACTTTTATCTATTTATGACCGGATGTGAGTGTTAGTGTGAATGTTTGTATGTTTTCATGTTGAGCCTCAACAAAAGGTCATTTTCTGTCACAATGTGATAGACAATAAAGTTTTTTGAATCTTGAATCTTTCACCTTCCCATCAGGTGCATCAGAACTGAGCCTTATTGATGACATAAATAAACAAAAGCTCCTCGCTTCACAATCCTCCTGTGAAGGTGGACATCTCTGTGCAGCACCTCAGTGCCATGCTCTGTGATGAAACTCTGTTGAACTGCATCGTCAAGATTAAGTGAATACATCCAATTCAACTATGTGCATACCTCCACCATGCACTATCAGACTGTGTTTGTTTGTTTGTTTGTTTTATTTGGATCCCCATTAGCTTCAGCATAGCGAGAAGCTATTCTTCCTGCAGGTCCGCAGTTTATATTGTGACAATACATTTTTACAAATTCATATTATATATTATTCTTTTCACACTACACAAACATTCCACAACATTTCTTCAATAACTACAATTGACATAAATGAAGAAACAGACAAACACAAAGGCTCCGTCTGATTTACAACATCTAAGACATGACATGGTTACACAAAAAGAAAAAAGTGTACTCAAGCACGGAGCGATGGAACTGATGTGAACGCAGCCCAGCGGAGGAGAGCGGAGGAACGCTATGAAACAATCGGACAATAATACAGCGGACTTTAAGGTTTATTATGCAGCTCTACTGGGCACTAAACGCCCGTCATAGACAGAGGACAGAAGGAGCACGTCTCTGGTTCTTTATCCTTTAACAGAATAAGAGAATAAACATGTTTGTCTGTGATCTTTGTTGTGTTTTTAATGTGTCTCCTCTCTGAAAACAAGCCCAGCTAACAATTGCTC
>NC_089202.1:30669260-30676760 GCF_963930695.1 Labrus bergylta
CTCAGAGTGGATCAACACGTTCGACCTTACAGAAGTCTAACCTGACTCAGTGATCCAGTGGACCCCAGAACCTAAAACTTTAGGACTCAGAAAGTCCTTTAAGACTAATCCAAAAGGCCGATTTGTAAGCCCCGCCTTCTTGTGTCGGACGCCATAACTCAGGTGACGACTCGGCGCCTGCTGACCATGACAGCAGCATCATCAGTACACACGGTTTCTAAAGGTTTAGAGAAACACCAAACAAACCAAAACAGACGTCCAGAAACATTCCACACAGTCTGGATATCAACAGGTTCAAACCCATCTGTCACTCAACACTCTGTCTCCATAGCAACCTGTCCCCGCGTGTCCACACGGCCGCTGTCGGCCCCCGACGAGCCGCTCTGTCTGTCACCGCGTCTTAAACTCCTGACACCTTGAGAGTAATCCGAGGAGTCACTTCTGAGCAGTGTGTTGTGGGAAATGGAGTCTCCAGCGGGCGTGCTGACAGGCGGCCGTGTCACTACGAGGGCGCCGCAGCGAGACGTTTACTGCGGCTGACACTCAGGAATCCACTGAGCGACTTCACACAGCCCGAGCGCTTTGAGGAAGAACACCAGACTTCATTAGAACAACGAGAGATTTATAGAGAGGTCAGACGTGAGAACAAAGAGGTTCAAACCTCTCGAGGGCGCCATGGGGCTCCAACATGGCGTCCGTCATCAGCAGAGTCTGGACTCCCAAACACACACACACACACACACACACACACACCTCTGCTTCTTCACGTCTCATTTAACAAAGTGAAGCAGGTTCAGAGTTTGCAGCGCCGGTGATGACGGAGCGTCCTGATGTTTGTTTTACACCTGGAGCAGGAAACACATTCCATCACTCTTTAACACAGAGACCTTCATCTCTCACTCCAACATCTGGGAAACATCTGCACACTAAAGGTGTCGTCCTCACGCTCACATCTGACTGAACACGTCTGACGGAGGCGATATGGACAGGTGATCTCAACGGGAGGTAAAGCGGGTGGAAGATGTGATATTTGTACAAACTGAATGGTGAAGAGGAGCCTGAGAGAGTCGACTTCTCTCCTTCTGTTTAAGAGCTCTGTAGAGTTATGGATGTCAGACTGTCGGTTTGGGTTTGATACCAGTGATCAATCATCTAACAAACATCTCCTTCTTCTTCTCTTATTTTTTTATATTCAGCTACAATCTGCACGTTTTCATCTGAGGACTCTGATATCGAGTTTGTTTTTTCCTTTAGAGGCTTTAAAAGATTCCACACTCGAGCATGTTTTACATTTTATTTATGTTTTTTGTTTTTCTTGCTGCCTTTCATTAAACAATTGTAATAAGATTTTAAACTTTAACTCTGCACTGTAACTTTTTTACTTCAATTAATTTAATTTGAATTATTTTTATTTGAACATATCTTCAGATTTAATAATTTCAGTGATTTTTTAAATGTTCTATTTTAATGTTTCTTTTCTTTCCTCTGTCATTTGAATCGCCTTGTTGTTGAAATGTGCAACATAAATAAACTTGCCTTGCCTTTTCTGTCTTCTTGGGAAAAACCAAGGGAAGAAGAAGTAGAAGTGCTGCCCTGACAGAGTCCATCATATGGAGGACTCTATGCCCCCCCTTCAGGTCTCTGGACTCTGATGAACTGATGTGACTCTGTTTCTTCAGTCTGTCTACACACAACATGATTTTCAAACCTAAATGATTTAAAAAAAAAGAAGAGACTGCAGACATGAGGAACCTGAACATTCTGAACATTATAATCCTCTGAGTGTTCACACTGGACCACAGACACACACACACACACACACGACGCTCTTACACACACACCAGAACTCCCAGAAACTCAGGTCATCAAACTTCAGGAGAAAAAACAAATATGGAGGACGATCAAAGTCGTCAGCTGGCCGAGACAAACCTCCAATCAGCTGCTCCCTCTTGTGTTTCATCGTCTGTGTGTGTGTGTGTGTGTGTGTGTGTCTGGTTGTTTAACTAAGACTGCCCTCAGGCTGAAGAAACACCAACAAGAAGACAAGAAAATGGCCACCATATTTCTTCAATAAAACACTCTCAGGCTCCTCTTCCTCCTCTTCCTCCTCTTCCTCCTCCTCCTCTCTCCTCCTCCTCCTCCTCCTGCTCCTCCTGCTCCTCCTCTTCGTCCTCCGAACATCAGACAAAAAACCAACAAGCTTCCTGAGGGGGAGAGCGACAGAAACATCTTCTTCTTCTTCCTTGTTTTTTTAAAACCTCCTTCGTCTCCTCCGGATCTCAACGATACATTCATATTTGACAAGTGGCATCAATAAGTCAGCAGACGTGTAGACGGAATGTCCTCACACCTTCAGTACAACGCCGATCTGCAGGGAGTGTGTGTGTGTGTGTGTGTGTGTGTGTGTTTATATTTTATTCAGTTACTACACTAACTTGAGAGTAAGAAACACTTCCTACAGTAAACTTCATACTTTATAGAGTACACTGAATTGTTTTATTTTTAGACACTTTCAGCTGAACTTTCATTCATTATTCATATTTTTGACTTTCATCTTATGGAGACTCATGATACATGATACAAACTGACTTCCTCCTCTCCCTCCCCCTCCCCCTCCCCCCCCTCTCTCTCAAAGAAATCACAAATCGTGGCTGCAACTCCAAACAATTGAACGACTCTCAATAACCAAACATGATGCACACACACACACACTCACACACACACACACACACACTCACACACTCACACACACACACACACACACACCACTCACACACACTCACACACTCACACACACAGATGTAAACAAACACAACGACACGGTCACTGAACACACAAACAGATTTTAAACAAAAACAGAAAAGAAACGCACACAGCTCAGCAAGGCGTTAGCAGACTGTGGTGGCTGGACTGGTTAGCACAGTGACACACACACACACACACACACACACACACACACACACACACACGTGGTTCGGGGAGTTAGAGAGCGAGCGGCGGTCTCTCTGTCAGAGCTGATTTGAGGCCTCGGGGTGTTGCAAACACAAACCTGCTTCATATTGGATCAGGAAGAGGAGTGTGTGTGTGTGTGTGACAGAGCGAGAGAGAGAGCGCGAGAGAGAGAGAGAGAGAGAGAGAGAGAGAACATCTACACCATTGTTGTTGTCCCTGAAGCTCCATGTGACTCCCAGAGAAAGTTTAGTACTTCAAAGTTACTTCTGTGTGTGTGTGTGTGTGTGTGTGTGTGTGTGTGTGTGTGTCAGGTCCGTTGTCATATAACATTTAGCTCTTGATGTGTGTCTGTGTGGCTCTTGTGTGGCTCTTGATGAGGTGGGTCTTCTTTGTCAGGTTACCAGGTCATGAGAGTGAGAGTGTGTTTGTTGATCTTCTATCTTTGTGAGGACCGGTTTGATTTGATATTTCAGACTCTGAATGTTGTCAAGGACATTTTTAAAAAGTGTGTCGTTTGTTGAAAGCGCCCACAGCTCCAGGGCAAATGTGCAATTCACATCAATACCAAAATAATCATGTGCAACACTCGGGCACTTTAATATTCCTGCACTCCACTTTAAGCCCTCTCACTGTGAAGGTCACTGCGTCACACACACACTTTGTATACTCGTATAAATGTCTCTCTGTCGACTGATCTTCACTTTATGTTGTTGTTTGGTTTCTGCTTGTCATTGTGGTTTTGTGTAAGCAGCAACCTGCAGTGTTTGAAAATGAAGCCGACGCTGAAGTGTAAAATCCTGCAGTTCCTGGAGTGTCCACTAGAGGCTGGCTGCAGAAGCACAGGAAGTCACATACACACCCATTCTAAAAAGCCTGTTTTTACAGCAGAGATGAACATGTTTACAGCCTGGTTCAAAAAACCAAATAGGTGTGATTAGCTCATGTCTGGATGGACACACACTGTACGGGGGGTGAATGTTTTGATGACTCATCAGTTTTGATTTGATGAAGGATAAGAGTTATTCACAATAAGGCGTGTAGCTGACCTGATTGACAGGTGGGCGCGGTGTAACGGTTTGTCAGGAGGTTTAAAACCCGCCTCAGCGCCAGCTCTCAGCCTTGTGCTCCACACACACCACACACACACACACACACACACACACACACACACACACACACACACACACACACACACACACACACACACAGCTGATCTATGTGTGTGTACTTTACACTAATGTACAGTGAGAGTGTTAATAAATATGTGTCCATGTGTTGGAGGTGCATGTGGGTCAGACACTCTGGGACCACAGCGTGACAGCTGGCCGAGTGTGTGTGTGTGCGTGTGTGTGTGTGTGTGTGTGTGTGTGTGTGTGTGCCAGATGGACTGGTCAGACTGGAGCATCAGCGAGCTGCTGGTGTTAACACCAGTATGGACACAAATACACACACACACACACACACACACACACACACACACACACACACACACACACACACACACACACACACACACACACACACACACACCACACACACACACACACACACACACACACACACACACACACACACACACACACACATAATAATACAAATAAAAATAGAGTAACTCTGTTTTGGACGTAGTGGTGGTTAAAACACAAACACTGAAACATTAAACAGGATGAAACTTTGGACAAAACCAGATTCTGCTTCATCATTGATGAGGGGGAGGAGAGAGGAGTTAAATGTAAAGGATGCAGTGAGTGGGGGGGGGGGCTGTACGATGGAGGTGAAAGGAAGTTCAGAGCAATATTTGCTTAGACTGACACAAAAAAAAAATCCTGCTTTTAATGCTGGAAACGAAGCTGCATCCTGAGAATGTTCAACGTCCACAATATGTGCTCTCCCACGGCTTACAGAGGAGATAAGCAGGCAGGACGACGTGTGTGTGTGTGTGTGTGTGTGTGTGTGTGTGTGTGTGTGTGTGTGTGTGTGTGTGTGTGTGTGTGTTGATGAAGACGCTATTAAAGCTCTCCTTATTAAAGCACACACACACACACACACACCTCAGCATCATGTGTCCCTGCTGCTGAGGTGTAAATATCTTTTTGACCGACTCATGATGTCTTTGTTAACTAAGTGTCCATCATGCAGGAACACACGATGGACACTTGTTTTGAATTATTAAAGGCACAGTTTGTAGATTCAACCACCAGAAAGCTCTTCATCAAAACAATAACAACATGTGACGTCGAGGCTGGCGGGGAATCATGGGAGTGATTCCCTCTGCTAGCTTAACACTCAGGTTATGTTATTAAATCGACGACTCGTCTTTATGAAGTAAAATTGAACTTTAAAGACTTCCTGCTGCTCTGGGAGACGGTGGTGTCAGAGATGATGGGTTTGGGGGGGAATTTTAGAGGACAGGGATCACATCCCCCCCCACCACCCCCCCACCACCCCCCCTGGCCCTGCAGAGACGAGTTCAGGGCGGATAAGCTCCGAGCGGAGAATTCTTTTTGAAAAAAACCAGCGGAGCGACCTTGACTGGGAGCGAAGGAAGAGAGAGCCGAGAGCTCACTTCACTTCATCTCTCCGTCCGCTCATCCTCCTCTCCCCCCGGGGGGAGAGCCTGGGGGAGAGGAGGGAGAGGAAGATATGAGGAAGAGGAGGAGTGTCATGGTGCGGATTGACGGGCAGGCTGCAGCTCTGGAGACTTTAAGGTTGTTAAGTTGATTCTCCACGCCGCGGGGATGAGTGAAGGTCACAAAGTGCTGCTGGATAAAAAGTGACATATCACTGCTCACAAAGCGCTTCACACTGCAGAGACTCCTTCAGTCTGTCTCTGTCTCTACTGGAAGTTTCTGTCATGATAAGTGACGTCTGTCGGCATCACAAACTTTACAGGGAGGATTCATCTGATCACAAGCAGAGAGGAAGAGGAAGTGTCTGACCCTCTTCCTCTCTTTAGAATAGTTTCACTGAACAATCCAATCAACAAGAACAAGGATTAAAAAGTCCTTACTCTGATTTTATCATTGATTTGTGTTTAAGATGCTTTAACAAGCAGGATGAGCTCAAAGGAAACGACAGTGGTCAATCTGTGTGTCACAGCTGAGGCAGTAATGTTTTATTTTTCAGGTTTATGTTTGGCTCTGTTGACTTGGTTGTCGTGTGTGTGTGTGTGTGTGTGTGTGTGTGTGTGTGTGTGTGTGTGTGTGTGTGTGTGCTCTCTTTCTGTGTGTGTTAAAAGGTGTGCCAGCCTCAGGAGCTGATTGGCAGATCAACTTCCCGCTCCTGCAGGCGACGGGCTGCCGAAGACGTCTTTCCCTTATTAATGCAGGAAGATGATGTCGCTGCAGCGCAGGGGGAACCCCATCTCTCTCTCTCTCTCCTCTCTCAACCGGTCACACCACGTCTCCCACGTTTAAGGTAAGTGGTACTCAGCCTCGTTAGACTTTAGAGCCACATCGACCAAAAAATATTTCTGCAAGAGCCACAATCAAAAAAACCTCTTTCCTTCCTAAAATATGTTTTGGAAACACAGCGACCTGACTATCAAAGAATCATTTCTGCTGAAAATGTTTTCCCTTTTTTAAATAATTACTTTGGATGTTTTTCTCCACCTAGTCCCAATTGAGCCACATGGGGCCCGAGAGCCACGGGTTGAGCATCACTATTGAAGAGACTGTGTTTAGTTAGTTTTGTGTCAGGTTCATTTAATCCTGTGTTTGTTCTTTAGGGAGGGAAGCTGCTGGTTGACTTTTGTTTCTTTGATTCATCAGGTCAGTTTGGTTCCCTCTCAGTGAGACTTCTTTTTATTTGTGATGTTTGGCTCACCCTGAAGTTATTCTTCTTTCACTCATATGTTACTGCACTCTGTTTCATTATCCTAAATAAATTGCGTTGTGGTAAAACGTTCAGAATAATCTCTGTGGCTGCTTGGGATTTGAGGGATTTGGGTTTTGACCTCCCCTCGACGGGGCAGAAAACCTTAAAATGCTTGGTCGCCTTGTGATTCAAAGACAAATGCTACACAGTTTGAATGTTTTTAAGGTATTAAATCATGGCTGAAGGTGAAACAACATTGTTCCCACACCTAAACGCACATGAGCTCACAAATGTCTGTTGTATATTTTTCTCTTTGTAACTGTATTTTATCCCTGTTGCATTCATAACTGTGCTGTATTTATAACTGAACTGTTTTCATCTTCTTACCCTTTTTATCTTTATCTTTGTTGTTTTCTAAAAGCCTCCTGTGGACAGGTGTTGCAAATTAGCATTTTGCTATAAACACTTGTGTATGGTTAAATGTTACAGCACCAATGTTACTGTATGTCCATGTTAAATAAACAAATAAATAAATAAACTGAGAAAACTGACTTTCCCCGTCTAATAACTATATGAACAACACATCAGTTAATCTGCTGTTCACCTAGTATGAACTTATACAGCCCTTATTTAAGAGTTATTCACCTTAAAACACTGCATCAGAGTCATGGGTTTGGGAGGATACAGGACACAAGTTTGTCTGCTCTCTGACCTCAAGATGAAGAAACCTTT
>NC_089202.1:30681760-30692681 GCF_963930695.1 Labrus bergylta
GTGGAAAAGTACAGAGGGGGCGAGGACAGGGAAGAAGGACTAACTGTACAAAGTGAATAAAGTCCAGCTAGCGCCCCCTAAAGGCGGCCATCATTATCAACCTGTAAGACAAATATAAATATTGTGTCTAACAGCTAGACTCAGGCCTAGCTTAGCATAAAGACAGGACATGTGGGGAATCACTTCCTGAGCCCTGCCGATGTGCCCTCGACCAAGGCATTGAACTTTTTGTGTTATTATATTTCTTGTTATTAAAGCTGCCTTTTGTTAGATAAATACTGTAAGCTCTCCTACAAACGTAAAATTTTACAAGCGACTTCAGGAAATATGTACAAACACCTAAGAATAGAAATTATATGATGGTAGAGGCTGCTGAGTAAAGAGTCCATCAGTATTAACTCATCCATTCATACACTGATGGTAGAGGCTGCTGAGTAAAGAGACCATCAGTATTAACTCATCCATTCATACACTGATGGTAGAGGCCGCTGAGTAAAGAGACCATCAGTATTAACTCATCCATTCATACACTGATGGTAGAGGCTGCTGAGTAAAGAGACCATCAGTATTAACTCATCCATTCACACACTGATGGTAGAGGCCGCTGAGTAAAGAGACCATCAGTATTAACTCATCCATTCATACACTGATGGTAGAGGCCGCTGAGTAAAGAGTCCATCAGTATTAACTCATCCATTCATACACTGATGGTAGAGGCTGCTGAGTAAAGAGTCCATCAGTATTAACTCATCCATTCATACACATTCACACGCTGATGGTAGAGGCCGCTGAGTAAAGAGTCCATCAGTATTAACTCATCCATTCATACACATTCACACGCTGATGGTAGAGGCCGCTGAGTAAAGAGTCCATCAGTATTAACTCATCCATTCATACACATTCACACACTGATGGTAGAGGCTGCTGAGTAAAGAGTCCATCAGTATTAACTCATCCATTCATACACATTCACACACTGATGGTAGAGGCTGCTGAGTAAAGAGACCATCAGTATTAACTCATCCATTCATACACTGATGGTAGAGGCTGCTGAGTAAAGAGTCCATCAGTATTAACTCATCCATTCATACACTGATGGTAGAGGCCGCTGAGTAAAGAGTCCATCAGTATTAACTCATCCATTCATACACTGATGGTAGAGGCCGCTGAGTAAAGAGTCCGTCAGTATTAACTCATCCATTCACACACTGATGGTAGAGGCCGCTGAGTAAAGAGTCCGTCAGTATTAACTCATCCACTCACACACTGATGGTAGAGGCTGCTGAGTAAAGAGTCCATCAGTATTAACTCATCCACTCACACACTGATGGTAGAGGCCGCTGAGTAAAGAGTCCGTCAGTATTAACTCATCCACTCATACACTGATGGTAGAGGCCGCTGAGTAAAGAGTCCATCAGTATTAACTCATCCATTCACACACTGATGGTAGAGGCCGCTGAGTAAAGAGTCCATCAGTATTAACTCATCCATTCATACACATTCACACGCTGATGGTAGAGGCCGCTGAGTAAAGAGTCCATCAGTATTAACTCATCCATTCATACACATTCACACACTGATGGTAGAGGCTGCTGAGTAAAGAGTCCATCAGTATTAACTCATCCATTCATACACATTCACACACTGATGGTAGAGGCTGCTGAGTAAAGAGACCATCAGTATTAACTCATCCATTCATACACTGATGGTAGAGGCTGCTGAGTAAAGAGACCATCAGTATTAACTCATCCATTCACACACTGATGGTAGAGGCTGCTGAGTAAAGAGTCCATCAGTATTAACTCATCCACTCACACACTGATGGTAGAGGCCGCTGAGTAAAGAGTCCGTCAGTATTAACTCATCCATTCATACACATTCACACACTGATGGTAGAGGCTGCTGAGTAAAGAGACCATCAGTATTAACTCATCCATTCATACACATTCACACACTGATGGTAGAGGCCGCTGAGTAAAGAGTCCATCAGTATTAACTCATCCATTCATACACTGATGGTAGAGGCTGCTGAGTAAAGAGTCCGTCAGTATTAACTCATCCATTTCCACGATTTCAGTTGTACAAACATGTTTACATTAAAAACTCCAGTTTGAGTCGAGACACCTTGTAGATGTACGGACTGGATCAGTGGACGTTGTTTCTAACCACCATTAAACTAACTGTGGCGTTCACCTCTTGTGTTTTTCTAAAATTATTTTTATTTAAATGGAGTTAATGTTTTTTTTTTTCAGAGCCGCTCGTGCTAAATGCTAAATGTGATGAATATGGACCATTATTTATGTGAGTGTTGGAGCTTTTTTGCCTTTTAAAAAGGTCATTCTGGAGAGCTTCAGCGAGTGGTCACAATAATTTACCCTGCAGCTATACAACACACACACACACACACACACACACGATGAAATACCAACAGACAAACATGCACACTGAGGCTGGTGTGATCAATGTATGTGACACTGACAAACACACAATCACTGTGAAGCTCAGCAGCCTCGAGGACATGCAGTCCTGTGGTGTTACACACACACACACACACACACACACACAGACACACACACACACACACACACACGTGGTGCGATGGCAGGTTGCTTCAGGCCTCGGGCTAAATCCAGAAATAAAGACAATAGAACAAACAGGAGAGAGAAAAGCCAGCGTGTGTTTGTCACCTCGGGGCTGCAGGCACAGAATCTGTGCAGAGAGGAGGCTGACGGAGCGAGGCCGTGTGTGTGTGTGTGTGTGTGTGTGTGTGTGTGTGTGTGTGTGTGTGTGTGTGTGTGTGTGTGTGTGTGTGTGTGTGTGTGTGTGTGTGTGTGTGTACCACTGTGTGGATTACAAACACACACTTTGACCACAATAATTAATCATATTTAACCGTGTTGCAGCAGCAGTTTAATGAGGGAACAAGCCTGTCGGTGAGGAGCTAGCTGCATTAATTGAAGCCAACAGGAACAATTTTCACATTTTTAATACGCATATTTACACGTTTATTACAGCTAATGGCGCCGGGGGAAACAAAAGGTCTGTGCTCCGAGTTTCTGGCTTTGTTTTCTTTTTGGAGTCAGGGTCACAGATTTCCTGTTCTTCCATTCTTTGCAGCGAGTCAGGCTGATCTTAGACCAGTTTACAACTTCCCTCGTCCATCGTAGGAGACGAGTCAACACAAATGCCTGAGAAAGGATTCAGTCTAAGAATAATAAGAGATAAGGTCGATAGCTAACATTAGCATAACTTGCCTCAACATAGTAAGCAATATTAGCATCTTTGAAAAGTCCTAATGTTTGCATTCAGCTATCCAAAGTGATGATCTGTTAGCTTACACTGTTAGCTCCTTAGCAAGTAGTCTGGTAAAGAAATCCAACGAGGCGTAAAGTGATCTCCCCTGTGACTGTGAGGCCATACAGGGACGATACAGTTTCAACGGAGTTAGCAGGGAAACGTGGCTCTGTGTGTGTGTGCATGTGTGACTGTGTGTGTATGTGGAGCTCCAGCTGTGACGTGCATCTGCAACGCTGAAACACAATGTGAAGTCACAGACTGGGACACCATTATAACGCCATCGCTGAATCAATATGCATGTACACAGACGTGATGACGGCTGAAACCTGCAAAGCCGGTGTGGAGACAAACTGCTCGCAAAACCATAGAAGGAAGATAAAGAGAGAGACCGTCCACTCGTTTATCAGAATGGTAATCTTTTACTGATTAAAAGTAAAATGCTAAACTGGTTGGCAGCTCCCACCGCTAAATCTTCACCTGCTGCCGCCATGTCTGTACCTCCATTCAGATTTAAAGGGGACATATGAGAAATCCTCTTCTACAGTGTTTTTGAACATATATCTGGTAACCTGAGAGTCTACTGACCCACAACATGTGAAATAAACCATCCAGTCCTTTGTTTGTGGTCTGCATAAGTCTTACAACACAGAGAAAAATGCTCTGTTTCAAATGTGCTCTCCTTGTGATGTCACAGTGGGATTCTGGTAAAAACAAATCCCCTCCCCTCCCCTGGTATCTCCACCCATAGACTCCACCCCCAGCCTAGAAGAAAACTTTTGTGCAGGTCCACCATTTTAATTCTCTCTACAGAGGAGTGATGTCTACAGGGCAAACTCAGGGGGCGGGGTCATTACATTTAAAGAGACACACACCAAAACGGAGCGTTCTGAGAGAGCTGGTTTATACAGGGTCACAAACCTCCTCTGGTGCTTGATTCATGTTATATTTTGACCAAAGCACAGCACAGATGTTTCATTTAGACCACAGGGGACTGTTTGAAAAGGTGGAGGAGGGGGCTGTTTGAAAAGGTGGAGGAGGACTGTTTGAAAAGGTGGAGGAGGGGACTGTTTGAAAAGGTGGAGGAGGGGACTGTTTGAAAAGATGGAGGAGGACTGTTTGAAAAGGTGGAGGAGGGGACTGTTTGAAAAGGTGGAGGAGGGGACTGTTTGAAAAGGTGGAGGAGGACTGTTTGAAAAGGTGGAGGAGGGGACTGTTTGAAAAGATGGAGGAGGACTGTTTGAAAAGGTGGAGGAGGGGACTGTTTGAAAAGGTGGAGGAGGGGACTGTTTGAAAAGGTGGAGGAGGACTGTTTGAAAAGGTGGAGGAGGAGGACTGTTTGAAAAGGTGGAGGAGGGGACTGTTTGAAAAGGTGGAGGAGGGGACTGTTTGAAAAGGTGGAGGAGGACTGTTTGAAAAGGTGGAGGAGGGGACTGTTTGAAAAGGTGGAGGAGGGGACTGTTTGAAAAGGTGGAGGAGGACTGTTTGAAAAGGTGGAGGAGGGGACTGTTTGAAAAGATGGAGGAGGACTGTTTGAAAAGGTGGAGGAGGGGACTGTTTGAAAAGGTGGAGGAGGGGACTGTTTGAAAAGGTGGAGGAGGGGACTGTTTGAAAAGGTGGAGGAGGACTGTTTGAAAAGGTGGAGGAGGACTGTTTGAAAAGGTGGAGGAGGACTGTTTGAAAAGGTGGAGGAGGAGGACTGTTTGAAAAGGTGGAGGAGGGGACTGTTTGAAAAGATGGAGGAGGACTGTTTGAAAAGGTGGAGGAGGGGACTGTTTGAAAAGGTGGAGGAGGAGGACTGTTTGAAAAGGTGGAGGAGGGGACTGTTTGAAAAGGTGGAGGAGGGGACTGTTTGAAAAGATGGAGGAGGGGACTGTTTGAAAAGGTGGAGGAGGGGACTGTTTGAAAAGGTGGAGGAGGAGACTGTTAGAAAAGGTGGAGGAGGGGGAGAATATGTCCTCTTAAAGAGAAGTGGAATCACTTATTATTGATTTTGATGATTTGAATCATCCCCTTATGTTTTACCATCTTTGAGTGGTCTCTCGAGGAACCGCAACGTTCAAGAAATCAATAACAGTCACATCATTTGATTCACTTTAACGCGTTATTTAGTCTGGATTCATTCAAATCCCTCGTCATGTCTGACAAGCTTTAGCTCTCCACATTTTGCAGTAATCTCCCATCAGGAGAAAGTGGGAGTCAGTGATCTAAGTGAGCGGTGTAATGTGGCCGCTGCACAGAGCCGACACACTGCAGCAGACTAATTAGTGCTGATGACTGGAGCTACACGTAAAGACGAGACGAGCAGGCTGCAGATATGAGACTCTGATTAAACGTGTCTGACACGGCGAGCTGTTCGCTTGATGAGCTTAAAATATTCATCAGATAAGCATGAAAGTTTAAGAGATCCATGCTCCTGAAGCTGATCGGACGTGACTGACGGGAATGTTTTCTGACGGTTGTTTCTCTGAGCGAGCATCCCGACGTTGACAGATCCACTTTACACCTTCATCCACGTCAGGATAAAAAACTCCCATCAGGACCCGTTTGAAAAGGTCAAGTCCAGGGCACCACCCCGCTTCAGTTTTTATGGTACGCTCCACTCCTCGACTTCTCAGAGGTCAATCTTATGTCACTTTATGTCAGACATCTTTAGTTACTCTCCAAAACACACGTTTTATTTTTACTTCTTCTGTCGGTCGTGGAGCCGTGTTCAGCGCCCTGAAGCTTCGACCAGCTGAGAACTACGGGTACAAAGAGGGTCGGCGGGAAAAAACGCTGCGTCTGATTTGCAGCTCACGTTTCTCATGAATCCATTCAAGCACAGAGTTTAAAAGATTGGAGGAAACTATGTTACACAGACAGAGGAGGGAAACTGCCTGAAGGCATCCAGGCTGCACACACTGAACACGTGCGTGCGTGTGTGCGTGCGTGCGTGTATATGTGCGTCCGTGCGTCGAGCGAGCGTGCGTTTGTGAATGGACTGGATGTCAAGTTCATACAGACTGAGTAGAGTCTCTGCTGTCTGCACTGATGGATGACCTGTCAGAGAGAGAGACCTGTGTGTGTGTGTGTGTGTGTGTGTGTGTGTGTGTGTGTGTGTGTGTGTGTGTGTGTGTGTGTGTGTGTGTGTGTGTGTGTGTGTGTCAAACTGAACACAACAACATCACTGAGTTTGGAAGCTTCTCAGTGTAAATGTGTCTAATTCTTTCAGTCCATTAATCCATCAGATGTTCTTTAAAGTTTAAGAAAATTAAGAAATCTAGAGCAACATTTCCTTCAGACCCAAATGACATCCTCAGAGTTTCATTTATCTCAAACCAAACGATTTTCTGTTACAGACACAGAAGAGGACGATCTCTTCTCCAGAAGCTAGAATCAGATTTTTATTTTTCTTTAAAAAGGCTCAAAAAGGTTAATCACTTATCAAGATAGTTGTTGATTAATTAAACAGACGTCAGCGAATAAGAAGTGAAAACTAAAAGCTCTGGTATTAACATATTATCAGAATCAGCTTGATTGGCTAGGTGCTTCAACACAAGGAATTTTTACTTTGGTTAACTGTGCTCTCTCTGTACAAAGGTATAACATTAAATATCAACAATAAACACAAAAAGAAACAAAAAAGAAAAGACTAAATAAGATAATATAAGATAAGATCAGTTTCATTTCCAAAGTGTTTACAGATCATGTAAGCTGATAGGAACCACTGATCTGCTCTGGACGACCTCGTTGATGGAGACTGTTCAAACTACAGTGAGAGAACCTGCAGAGCAAACCGACCAATCAGAGGCCAGCGTGCAGTACGGGACTTCCTTTCTGACACCACGACAGCGGCTGCTGCCGGACGGTTTACAGCATGCTCAGCGCCGTGTCCACACACACACACACACACACACACACACACACACACACACACACACACACACACACACACACACACACACACACACACACACACACACACACACACACACACACACACACACACACACACACACACACACACACACACACACACACACACACACACACACACACACACAGAGTCCGCTGAGCCGTGCAGCCGCTTCCTGTCTGCGTCTCTGGTCCTGCGTCGTCCGCGCTCAGACCTCGGGGAGATCCAGGTGAGCAAACACGACTAATTTCTACAAATAAACAGCAGAGGTGCAGTTTGGAGCGGCTGATTGGCCGACACAGAGACATCACGCTGTCCAGATGTGGAGAGTTTAGGCCCTTGGTTAAACATTTACTTTGGGGGAAGGGGGGGGGGTTAAGTGTGTGTGGGGGGGGGATGATCAGGACGGCATCTGGACGTGGTTTCATCCTGTCAAACATCTCAGAGCGACACTGATTCACTTCAGTTTATTATCAAACCGCTTCAGAACTGATTTTGTTTAAGTCGGCCTGACGCTCACAGTGGGCGGGGCTTATCTCTCACTACAGAACTGGGTTTTTGACGAGTGAGTATTTGACAGCTACCCCGGTCAATTAGTCACAGTAATCAGAGTGTTTGTCTTTTATTAAACACACTTCACGGTCCTGATGGAAACATCATGAAGTGAAGAAGAAGTCCTCTGAACTTTAAACAGATCTCATGACGTGGATCTTTTAAAGAACTCTGAAGGAGAGATGGACGCCGACAAGTTCATGAAACCTGCATCAATTTAAACAACCTGTTAAAGTCTGACTTTTCAAAGGGTGGTAATGAAATCTGAAATATGCTCTAAGTCACTCTGGGTCCAATAACGATGGAGAGAAGCGCACTGTGAGAAGCACCTGGCCTACTGTAAGGGGTTAGGGGCATGTCTACTGTAAGGGGTTAGGGGCGTGTCTACTGTAAGGGGTTAAGGGCGTGTCTACTGTAAGGGGTTAGGGGCGTGTCTACTGTAAGGGGTTAAGGGCGTGTCTACTGTAAGGGGTTAAGGGCGTGTCTAATGAAAGGGTTAGGGGCGTGTCTGCTGTAAGGACATGTCTATTGTAAGGGGTTAGGGGCGTGTCTACTGTAAGGGGTTAGGGGCATGTCTACTGTAAGGGGTTAAGGGCGTGTCTACTGTAAGGGGTTAAGGGCGTGTCTAATGTAAGGGTTAGGGGCGTGTCTGCTGTAAGGGCATGTCTATTGTAAGGGGTTAGGGGCGTGTCTACTGTAAGGGGCGTGTCTACTGTAAGGGGTTAGGGGCGTGTCTACTGTAAGGGGTTAGGGGCGTGTCTGCTGTAAGGGCATGTCTATTGTGAGGGTTTAGGGGCGTGTCTATTGTAAGGGGTTAGGGGCGTGTCTATTGTAAGGGCATGTCTATTGTAAGGGGTTAGGGGCGTGTCTGCTGTAAGGGGCGTGTCTACTGTAAGGGGTTAGGGGCGTGTCTACTGTAAGGGGTTAGGGGCGTGTCTGCTGTAAGGGGTTAAGGGCGTGTCTACTGTAAGGGCATGTCTATTGTAAGGGGTTAGGGGCGTGTCTGCTGTAAGGGGCGTGTCTGCTGTAAGGGGCGTGTCTACTGTAAGGGGTTAGGGGCGTGTCTACTGTAAAACAGAGATTATTGACGATGGACACCAAACCTGCATCAATTTAAACAACCTGTTAAAGTCTGACTTTTCAAAGGGTGGTAATGAAATCTGAAATATGCTCTAAGTCACTCTGGGTCCAATAACGATGGAGAGAAGCGCACTGTGTCACACCTCCACATTCACACACTGGAAACAGAGCAGCAGGAGCAACTCAGGTTTAAACCCAAGGACACATCGGACATGTGGCTTCAGGAGCTGGGAATCGAACCCCCAACCTTCAGGATGAGAGATGACCGACTCCACCACTAAGCCACAACCACCCAGAGTCCACATTTATGAATCTGTTTTGACTTATTTACCTAAAAACAGACAGAAATGAGGCCGGCAATCTGGTGACAGGAATACTTTCATTTCAATGGACTTAACACAGAGGAGCAGAGTGGGGAAGAAAACTGTTTGGACAAGAGACAGTTTGATGAGGGAAGAACAAGAGGAGTCGGTTGACCAGACAGTCTTTGGTCATTTTTTATTATTTTATATTTTATGTCTTCACAAATCAAGACTTTTTGAGCATAAATACAACATGATTGTTGTAGAAACATACCGAACTAAACTTCCTCTGAGGTTATAAAAGAAATGTCTTAAGTTTCTGAAGGAACTAAGAAATCATTTGTTCATAGATTTAAAAAATGAGGCTTTTTGAGTGAACTTTGTGAAATTTCATCCAAACTGCGTCCATGTTCAGCAGAGCCTCAAACTTTATAAACTTTAAGTCAAATCTGTGTGGACAGAGTTTAATGTGTTTACTCTGCTCACCTCACACACTTAACACTTTCCATAGTGTCTGTCCTTAAACACACACACACACAGACACTGCCTCTCTGTAAGTGTGTGTGTGTCCCTCCCACACCTAAACACACACACACACTCTGATGCAGTAAGGAGTGTTGTAGTGCTGTGAGGAATGAATGAAAGAGAAAGCAGACGGTGACCGTTGGGGTCGATTCAAACTGGAAGCTAAAACGACTGCTGGAAACGAGCCAAGACACACACACACACACACACACACACACACACACACACACCTTCTCTTAAAGTCAATTCTGTCACAAACTTCAGATCTGTGTTTTGCTGTCAGAACAGAAACACTGTTATATCCGTGTATCCTCCTAATATAAAACTAACTCTATCATACTATAAATCTAGCCGAGGTATCAAATCAGAACACACGGCTGCTGTCTCCAGCAGAAATATTCTCCTGAATGTCTCTTCAAAGCAGACACAAATGTTAAAGAGAGCAGAGGAGGTGGTCACTTCCTCACAGATGTTGGCTGATATGAAACATGTCAGGGATATGGAGAATAAAAAACACTTTTTTAAATTATGATCAAGAGAACTTCAACCTATGTTTTTTTTTTTCAAACCTGCACTTTGAGGGAGAAGAAGATTTATATGAAGCTGTAAGAGTATGAAACTGAACATACACCAAACAAATCAAACACAGCAGATTAGAGCAGCAACCCTAAAATCTAAAAAATCCAAACACTCAGATTCAGACTCTCATCGTCTGCTTCTTCAGGATCTCTCTTAATGTCACAAAGCTGCAGTAGGTGAGTAGCTGGTTCAAAAACAAAGCGAGCAGTTAACCTCAGATAATCCAACAGCACGTAAACCTGACGCCGCAGCAGCAGACTCTCAGAACCAATCAGAACTCTGCAGGTAGAAACTTTTTCTCTGCTGCGCTTTTACGCACAAAAAGAAAAAGAAAGAAGAAGTGTTCTTACCTCGGAGGTTCTGGATCTTCACCGTCACCTCGGCGGGCTCCCGCAGACTGCTCGCCAGGTACAGACGCCCTGAGTCCCGCTCGATCTGGACCGGAGAGTCCGCCTCAGAGATCACCTCGAAGCGGCGCTGCTCGAACCTCTGATCCGGCACCGTGAACACCATGTCCCCGACTCTGACGTGGTCCGGGACGGTCACGGTGTAGGTGAGCTCCTCGGACAGAGCCCGGGGCTTCCGCCGCGCTCTGCTAGAGCTGCGGACCTTTACGCACAGGAACACCGGCTCACCTGTCAGCGCCACGTCCCCGCCGTCCCTCACGTACAGCCGCAGAGTCACCTGACTG
>NC_089202.1:30692881-30713037 GCF_963930695.1 Labrus bergylta
AGAGAGAGACAGAGAGAGAGAGAGATAGAGAGAGAGAGAGAGATAGAGAGAGGAGGGAGAGAGAGAGAGAGAGAGAGAGAGAATGAGAGATGGAGAGAGAGAGAGACAGAGAGAGAGAGAGAGAGAGAGACAGAGAGAGAGAGAGAGAGAGAGAGAGAGAGAGAGAGAGAGAGAGAGGTTAAACGTCACCATTCATCACCCCCTTTCTGACCCCTCCTCTCTCTTTTCATATCTCAGGTGATTTACACTGAAATAGCTCAAACCTGCAGCCAGACATTCTCACATTTCCAGAACAAAACATTTACTCGCTGGAAAATGTAGCTAGATTCTCTCAAACTTACATCATATGCAAACCGGATTTATTTATATATTTATCAGTTTATTTGTCAGGGAAAATACACATCGGCATTGTGACAACTAATTAAAGTGCAACGGATGCAAAATATACTGCAGGACTTCTAGCCATGGCTCATTAGCAGACATTGTTAGCTTAATAAATGCTGACAGTGTGAATCTTCATTTAAAAAGTACAACAAAGTTAAGCAGCATTCTGTCGCTCATATCTCGACACTTATTTTATTGCAGCAGCAACAGACTGGCAGGTTGCAAACTTTACAGAGTCCCTAAATAATGAATCATCCCTGCAGGTTTCTGAAAAAAAGAAACACACCTGGATTCAATCTGTAAACACCTAAACTGACAAGTCAAACATTTAAAGGTACAGACACAGAAACAGCCTGTTCTGAGCAGGGCTGAAATAGAGGGGTTTATAGACATGATCAAATACAGGATCAGAGTGATTTAGAACAAGAAACTTCACACACATGTTTTGAGGAGCTCTGAGTCTTATTTAAACTGAAGAAGAAGAAGAGGAGGATATGTCACCTTTAAAGGCTTTATATGCGATTTTTTGATCCAGCAGATGTCGCCCTTGAGCAGCAGCATGAAACCAAAACAACTGGCGCTGCATTGTTGTGTTAGCATGCTAATGCTAGTGATCTTTATTATGCTGGTATCTTCACACTGCATGTAAATTTACCTGAAATGAGCGTGATCTAGAAACACAGTTAAGCAGTGAGTACAGTATGTTATTCTTCTTTTCTCTAGTCCCTCAATTAAACAACTTTTATACTCGAGGGGAGGAGTCAGCCGGCCGTCCTGGCGATGTAAACAAAGTGAAGATAGGACTCTGAAAACTCTGAAAACATCACAGACAGTGGGACTCGGGTGTTACACCCATTGTAGACAGTCATGACTCACAGAGTTATTTTCAGAGGAGATACTTGATTTATATTATATTTAAGTGTGAAAAATCACAAATAAAGCC
Source organism: Labrus bergylta (assembly GCF_963930695.1). Classification (NCBI taxonomy): domain Eukaryota; kingdom Metazoa; phylum Chordata; class Actinopteri; order Labriformes; family Labridae; genus Labrus; species Labrus bergylta. The sequence continues at coordinate 30,694,209 of NC_089202.1, forward strand.
TTTAAAGTTGTCTCCAGAAAACAGGATGTTAATTTGTCTCTCACTTATCGTCAAAAAATGACGCTTCAACGCGGGAATAAGATGAATTTAAATCTGTCATTACATTGAGATTGAGATTACCTTCTCAGATGAAATAATTCTTGTTTCTTTTCATTGGATATGTCACCTTTAAAGTAAAGTATCGATACATATCTGAAACAGTCATTTTCTTTCTGTGAGTGTTTTAGGGTTGATTTAACAAAACAATTTGGCAAATTGAATTAGTTTAAAGAGACTATACTTAAAGTGATTATCATTAAATGTCATACTTTTATTGACTACAACTGCACTCAAATGTTTTGAGTTTTTATCAACTAAAGCGAGGCTGACATTTGATCAACTTTTGCCCTTTAAAGTTTGACTGAAAAGACAAAGATTAAATCTAAAATAGCTGCAAAATGAACCCTGGGGCTAATCCACCTTTGAGTGAATCAAAGACAATGAAGGAATAGTATCTTAGTTTGTTTCAGTTCCTTTATTTCATTTTAAACATGCAACAAAAACTGTCAAGTTATTAGTTTCCTTCTCTCTAGCGCCCCCACTGGTGATACATGGTAACTGCAGTTATTTCTATTAATGGACAATATTCAATATTTTCATCATGAGAAATGAAAGGAATCATTAAGCAGAATCAGGAACAATAAGACAATCACATCAATACACTCTGTGACACCTGAGATCAGTCAAACACTCTGATTGGTTCACTCTATTGTTTCCACTGCAGCAGTCTGTTGACCTTTAACCTTCATTGTTCACATTGTGACACACTGCAGACTTCATACAACTCTGTTCATGTTCTGAAATTCAAACACATTCATCATCATGAAGGTTGTAGGTGTTCATAAAGAGCTGGGTCTTTAGCTTTTTCTTAAAGGTGCAGAGGGACTCTGCAGATCCAATGGAGTTTGGAAGTTCATTCCACCACCGGGGGGCGGCAGAGGAGAAGAATCTAGTCAGCGTCTTAGGACCCTGTTGTGAAGGTTGGATCAGACGCCTTTCATTGGCAGAGCGTAGTGGGGGGGAGGGAGTGTAGACCTGGATCAGAGAGTTAAAGTAAGGAGGAGACGTTTCTGTCGCTGTTTTGTAAGCGAGCAGCAGAGTTTTAAATTTGACTTCAAGCTTCAAGCGGTGGAAGTTAACTATCGACCACTTGTACCGTTGTAAACGTTTCAGTCGTACAGTGTGAGCTGACATTCCGCCATGATTTTTTAAGTTTATTTATTTATTTTTATTTATTTATTTATTTTTTATTTTTTGGGGGGGCTTTTTTTTGTGCCTTTAATTGAGAGATAGGACGGAGTCGGAAAATCACAGAGATAGAGAGAGTATGAAACGACATGAGGGAAAGGACCCACAGGCTGGATTCAAACCCAGGCCGCCCGCCTGGAAGACCACAGCCTCCATACATGGGGAGCGTGCTCCAACCACTGCACCACCAGCGCCCCCCCATGATTTTTTTTACCATCGTAAATGGATGGTAAATGGACTTGAGCTTATATAGCGCTTTTCTAGTCTTCAGACTACTCAAAGCGCTTTTACACCGCAGTCGTAAAGTTTACGTCAGCGTGCACTAAACACCCCAACATCGCTAACCCCCGAACATGTTTATTTCTCACGTATTTGAACGTCTTCATGCTGTTTGCTTTGCTCTCATCCGTCCAGTTTCTGAGGTCAACATCTTTAAGAAGTCAGGAGAAAATAAAGTTTCAGACTGTTGATTTTCCATCCACTTCAATCTATAAGAAACTTGTTTTTTGATTTCAGTGACTGTCGTCTTCAGTCAAAGTTTTTAGGGCTGAAAGTTTCACACGCTGAGTTTCAACCCTCACTTCTCTGCTCTTCATCCGTATGATCCTTCATAGAATAAAACTCTTCCAGACAGTGCTAATCAAACAGGCGCTCCTGTCTGTTTGTTTTTGGGAACAGTCCCAGTGTCTCTCTCTAAACCTGCTCTTATTGATTCCTTTGCTGCTCGCTGTGGGAGTCCAACCCGCCGCTGTTAATGCCTCTCTTTAAAAACGGTTTCCTGTCTGCAGTAATGAGGGCGGCCTGCAGCAGCATCGTTCATCAGCCAGGATCTTTTCAATAAAAAAGACAATTTGCTGAGATCAATGTGTCTCTGTTTTTGTTTCTCGGTGCAGAGATCAAATCAGACGTTTCTGCGTGAGGAAATCCCTCCGAGCTTTTCAAATTGGATCCTCTTAATTTTGTGAAAAGTTGAGTCTAAGTGGAGAGATTGTCTGCACATGTTTTTTGAGTTCTTTATAAAAATCGAAATGAAAAGCGTCTCAGGGCTTTGATCACGCAGACGAGGAGGAGAGGAAGTGGGAGAGATGACGTGATGAGAGAACGACTTTCATCTGAACACAGAGAGACGAGTGAAAGAAAAGTTCTTCAGCAGAGAACAAAACTGTTATTTTGAATACTTTACATTTGTCTCGACTTATAAGTGCTGCATGAAAAACTTTAAGTTTTTTATTCATGAAGACATTTCAGATCGATGGAGCTACTTTCTTTTATTAAGTGTTTGTTTCTTCTTTTTAGAGACTTCAGTCAAATGCTAAATCCTAGAGCTCTCTCAGTTCTGATCTTTTCTATTTTTTAAGTATCCAGTTTTTGTTGCATGAAGCATTTCTGCGCAGTGAAAAAAAACTTCTGCTCGTCTGTCCTGTCTCCATGACAACAGTCTGTTGACAACGGGTCGCTGTATGACGACACTGCTCCGACTCTTATTACTGAATGCTTTTTATTTGAGATCGTTCTTTACCCCAGCAGACAGCAGAGTTGTGCATGAAAGCATCATAGACCAGGATAGACCCTTATCCTGGGTTTGAGCGACTCGATTTTGCTACCTGGGAACTTTAAAAGAAAACGTGACACTGTGGCATGGACACACTGTGACTTAGCCCGGTTTCTGACAGCTGTTGACTACATGTGCAGGCGCTGCCTCAGCCGTCTCAGCAATGTTCCAATGGAGCGTCTTATTCTGGAGCGATAAAGACACTGAGTTTTGTCTTTGAGTGATGAAAGAATAAAATCTAACTGGAAGTTTAGCAAGATGCAATAACCCACAGCGTTCCCTTTTCTCTCAGATTTCTAAAGTACTTCAGTTTGTGATGTAAAAAAGAAACATCACAGGACGCTGGAGACGCAGTGATTAGTGCGTGCCCCATGTACGGAGGCTGTAGTCCTCCATGTAGGCTGGGATGAATAAAGTATTTCTGATTCTGATTTCTGACTCTCTCCACTGTCCTGTCTCTCCAACAAGACATTAAAAGACCAAAAATAAAATAAATATCACAGGCGCCTGCACAGATAAGATGCATTAATCAGAAAGCAGGGTATTAGTATTGATCAGAGATACAGAGATTTGAAGAACCAGGTTAAACACCAGATCCTGAATGTGATCAAACATTCACTGCAAAAACACAAATATGAGTAAGTGCTGCATCTAATTTTTAATCAAACTATTTTAACTCCACTTTTTATATGTCACTTTTACCTGAAAAGTCATCATAAAGATCTGATTTTGAGATATTAAAAGTAAAAAATAAGATAATTAAAAATCTGCCAATGAGACGAGCCAAATGTACTTTAGTTTCTCAAAATACGACATCACGTCTCATTTTAAGAAACTTAAGTTACTTTTATATGTCCCGATGGCAGATTTATTTTACTCATAAAAAGCATCCAGGTATTATTTTTGTCTCGTTATAACTTGAAATAAGATGTTCATGAGGACGTGTCGGGTAAATGTGGCTTATGATTAACGTAATGAGAAGTTTGGGGAGGAGTCTTTGCCGTGTTGATCACAAAAAAAACATAATGTTTTGATGATTTCTCTTGTTTTTAACCTAAATTATTTAGTTTTAGTCTGGATTCTTCATCCAACACATCCTGCTTCCTAGCTTTCTAATCCTGTTTTTTTTTATCTCTGGGTATAAAAACGGTCTTGAAAAGAATCCACATTTGGACCTTGGAGTTTGACTTACTGAACGAGGAGCAGCTGAAAAGAGGTGACCCATAATTCATAGCTGCAGCTCCTCTTCTCTGTAGGTGAAGTTTGTCTCCGAGGTCACACAATCATCTTGACAGTTTTTCTTTTTGAAATTTCGCTGCGGTCCTCTGCAGCTCGTGTGTCTGCTGCGAGCGGCGACCCCGGGGCCTCGGTCTGTTCCTGCTGATCGACCCTGCAGCTTGGCCGCGCAAGGCGACGTGTTGGCTGCGGCCTCCAATCAATCGGTCACGGCGCTCAGAGTCTTCATCAGGAAACATTCAGAGGGGGGGAACTCTGAGTCTGGAAAAAAGCCGTCACAGCCGCACAGCTTGGACCAGAGAGGGAACACAGAGAACCTGTGCAAAGAAAAGAAAATGAGAATTATTTCATCTGAGAATGAGTTCACAAGGAGATCTTCAGTCACAAACACCACAGCAGTATGTTGATGATGAATTTAAATTTATCTTATTCCTGAGTGTGGAGCCGTTTACCACGCAGCCGTTTTCTGACAATAAGTGAGAGACAAACTAACTTCCTGTCTGCTGGAGACCGCTTTAAAACATTAAAATACATTTAAAAAAAATCATAATCATAATTAAACTGAGTATTGAATAACAATTGGTTGTTGTTTCACTCGAGAGCTTTCATTGTTGCTGACCTTAAAAATTATCTTTTCAAATTCAATATTTCCTTTTGTCATGACCCTGCTCTGAAGGCCTTACAAAAACAAGGGAAATGTTTGGTTTAACTAAACGGTGCAAATGTTTGTTTAAAACAAGATTAGGGCTGGGAATCTTTGGGTTTTCGATTCAAAAAAACGATTCTAGATTCATGATTCAAAGTCTATTTTTGAATGAGTCCATACTTCAGGATCTACTCCAGTCATCTGTGAGTCTGACTGAATGTCTTGCTGCTCTATTTGGAATTCTAATGAGTTAAAGAGCTAGCATTAGCAGTACAGTGGATCAGGGTGTCGGCGCATGTGGCATGCTGTCAAACCAAAATAAAAAAGCAGGGCTGTCACACTTTCCAGATGTGGGTTAACAGTGTTTATCTGAAAAACTGTTGCGGTGATTGGTCCGACTCCGACAGATTTTCTTTGTGGCCTTGGCAGAAAGGTGACTCGAGCACTTATCCTATTAATAAATGCAGAAACTTCCGCATGTCAGGGTCGGAAAGAGATCAAGTAAAGACCGACTTGTGTTTCAGACGTTTCTGTAAACTTGGTTCACTCTAATGTAAACTGTACAGTAATTACCCATAATCCTCCATTCCATGCTCTGGCTCTGTTACACACTCCCATTGCTGTGATGTTTTTTACCCGGAGGCAGCCCGGCTAAATATACCCGTTGTTCTACACACACCTTGACAACCTGTGACCACACCGGGCTCGTCTCATCACGCCGCACGGCGAGATTTCAGACACATGCAAACGAGTTTAATTAAGCTGAAAGTTATCAGCCGGTGGACTGTGAGGGAATGGATATGTAAATGTGCAGCGGTGCAGAGGGGGAATCAGATCACATGTATAATAGGATGGAAGATAAAGAGGTTTAATAGCACGGCGGTGGCGACGGTGAGCTCGCAGCGTGTCATTAAGCGTTAAATAGATGAAGCCGTGTAAACACGATTACCTCCCAGCTCGTCTAGACGGGAGCCATCAGCTGAGATCATTTTTTTTATAGCATCAGCGGGGTGAAGATATGAGGTCATAACACCCAGTTTTCATTGAGTTTAACCCTTTGAAAGTTCAAGGTCTCCTCCTTCTCTTCTTCTTCTTCTTCTGTGGTGGAGAAAGAGAAAAACGAGAGCGAGCCGTGATGAAAGAGACGACACCCGACACCGTCAGCTCCGTCACACTGCTTCACTGTCGGCCTCCACTGCTCTAATTTGGCCGCACACATCTGTTAAATTCAGAGAGCGAGGGTGGGGGAGGGGCGGAGGAGAGGAGGTCAGGAGGTTGCGGGTTCAAATCCAAGGCTGTGGGAGTCCAAGGTGAAGGAGGTGAACAGGTACAGCCTGTTGAATGATTCTCATTGCACCAGATGAAACACAATCAACTCTTTGTGTTGTCAGCCTGGACATCGAGGAGAAGCTCCTACGTCTTCACCACATGTGGCCTCTCCTTAAAGGTTCAAAGTTCATTCCTCTACCTTCGTAAAGTGGGCCATGTTTTTTTTACATAATTTGGACTTTAAATGGCTGATAAGTAGAAAAGTTGTGAGCTCCAGTGAAGCAGACGAGACGGGCTGCAGGATGATTGACAGCTCGTCCACTCGATTGTCTTTGACAGTGACGGGCTCAGGATGTTATTTTTAAGACAAAGAGAACTTTTTGTGAAAGAGTAAGATGGTTTTTATTTAACCAGAAACAGCTGTGGCATCCCTCTCTTTAAAGTCAGCAGACTCCATTGACAAAAATCAAGAGTTTCAGGTCTCAGCTCACCCCTTCCCTCCTGCCTGCACACTACCACAAACCCACCTCCACTGATTCAGCAGTAAGTGTCTGTGAGACGGAGAGCGGCAGACATGAGCTGATAAATTAGTCTGGAAATTACAATCTGGCATATTTACATAATTTTTATATTAATTAATGTGAACTGTCCCTTTTTTAAATAAATAAACATGATAACAAGATTCTGCGATCAATTTGAGGTGACAATATGCATCTCAAAGTCAGTCCACTTTTATCTGTTTGTGTTTTTAGGCCAAAGAAAATCGTTTGGAGAGTCTGTTGGTTTTCCTTCAGTCGCTCGGTCATTATCTCCGTAAACCCAGCGTCCCTGAGAGGCCGGGCAGTCTCTCTTCCCCATGTGGTGGCAGGGCTAACAGTTTGATAGGGAGGGGTTCACGTGAAAAAAAACATGCATTAAAAATATTTGAGCCTCAGTGAAACACTGAAAAGCTGAAGGAAGCGCTCTACTGTCAATGTAAACACAGAGCTCAGAACAACAAACTCAGGGAAGGGCTTGACTTGATTTCTGCCACTTGTGATAAAAAAAGTGTTTCGATGTAGTTCTTATATAGTTTGGTTTCCATTCTGTGGTAAGGTTAGGTAAGTGCACCATCAGAGCCTCCGAATTCAGATTAAGACAGATGGTTTAAATTAAGAAGGGGGGGGGGGGGGAGGGGGGAAGGTGAGCGGCAGTTATCCTCCACCCTCCATCTGTCCAAAATGTCACACAGCAATCTGAGAACCATCAACGACTGACGAGTGAGGAACACATGTTTCTACCAAATAGATGTGTGGCTGTGTGTGTGTGTGTGTGTGTGTGTGTGTGTGTGTGTGTGTGTGTGTGTGTGTGTGTGTGTGTGTGTGTGTGTGTGTGTGTGTCAGATGAATAACAGGCTCCTAATGACACTTCAAACTGAGCGGTGTTTCCCTTTAAGTACAAAGCTGAATCTCACTGCTGCAGGTGACTGACAAGTTTCTGACAGACACAACCTGTGATTACTACCTTCTGCCACGCACGCACACGCACACACACTCACACACACACACACACCGACTGAAGACAGCAATGATAATTACGCCTGACAAATGACAGAACAAAAGAGAGAAATCTGGCAAGAGTAAAATACTTGATGGCCGTTGGACTCTTAAGTATTGGAATAATGCCAGACACACACACACACACACACACACACACACACACACACACACACACACACACACACACACACACACACACACACACACACACACACACACACACACACACAGACACACACACACTCACACAAACACAGTGGGTGTTTGAAGCTATTTCTTTCCACTCTGTCTCTAATAACGGTGTTTTCAAAGAGCTGTCAATCAGGCGCCGCTCGCTCTGCTCACCTACAGACAGGCAGAGTGTGAAGATGTGACATCTGCGTGTTAGTTTTTCCTCTCAAAAATAACTTTGTACGCTTGTTTAGACGCGCTGAATGGAAATGCAAAAATGGAAAAATATTTTTTTTCTGTGCCATCAAAAAAGTTTTACACAAACTTTTCTCCAACAAGATGCAGAAATTAAAAACAGATTGGGTCTCAAACGTCGAGCTTTTGGAGTATCAGACACATGCACAGATTAACTACACAAAGAAATGACCCAGGACAGTTTAACTTTGACCTTTGAAAATAAAAAAGAAAAGTGTCACTCCACTGCAGTGAAGGATGTTTTTTTTCTCTATAAAATACTATAATAAAATCTTATTTTTTATTTGGTCTTGTGCTTTTATTTTGGAAAGTACATTCAATAGAGTAGGGAATCGAGGAGAGAACCGAGTGTGACCACAGGAGCCACAGGTCGGACTTGAACCTGGTCTGCAAGCTTGGAGGACTAAAGCTTCTGAACAGCTACATCATCAGAGCCCCTTTAATAAAATACTTTGAGTCTCCTCAGGAACTTATCCCAGGATCCTTTGGAGGAACAGAAAGTGTAGGATCAAACATCACGCTCTACTGGTGAGTATTTTATAAAGCGAGAGGCGGGGTACGGAGCGCCTCACATTCTTATCGGTCGAGTGATATCTGGGTTTTAGTTCAGCCACCATTTTGAAATCTGCAGCTGTGCACTTCCTGTGTCCTTAAACTTTTTTCTTTTTTTGGGGGTTCACAACTTCAACTTCAGAGTGCTTCTCACTTCTCTCTTCTGGATGCTAGGTTACGAAATTTGGCTCACAACACTTCTGCTTCCCCCGGTTAGTGACCGTGAGATCTGTTTTAAAAAATACTCTTCTTTTCTAAATATTTTTCTTTTGTCATATTCAAGGACTTTCCACCACAGAAAGAGAACAACGATGCACAAACAGTCTGATTAGTTTCTCCTCCGCCATTGTTGTTGAGATGGCTGATATCAAGGACCCGCTCATTCTTGATTTGATTGGCTGTTGTTGAGGGAAAGGTGACATTGACGATTTTTTGATCCAGTAGATGTCGCCCTTGAGCACCAGCATGAAACCAAAACAACTTGCGCTGCATTGTTGTGTTAGCATGCTAATGCTAGCGATCTTTATTATGCTGGTATCTTCACACTGCATGTAAATTTACCTGAAATGAGCGTGATCTAGAAACACAGTTAAGCAGTGAGTACAGTATGTTATTCTTCTTTTCTCTAGTCCCTCAATTAAACAACTTTTATACACGAGGGGAGGAGTCAGCCGGCCGTCCTGGCGATGTAAACAAAGTGAAGATAGGACTCTGAAAACTCTGAAAACATCACAGACAGTGGGACTCGGGTGTTACACCCATTGTAGACAGTCATGACTCACAGAGTTATTTTCAGAGGATATACTTCATTTCTACATTTAAGTGTGAAAAATCACATATAAAGACTTTAAGGCGTCAGTACTTTTCCATGCTGTCGATGGTTATAATAAAGGAGATTGGATCATTTTCAGACACTGGGTATCGAACAGTATTTTTGGCAGCTGTGTACCTCAGACGTCTCTGACTTTACAGCTTTTACCAAACACACAAAGAACAAACCGTCTCGACACGTCTTTACATTATTAAAAATTCAGAACAATAAGGAACCTCATTATAATGTGAGAGTAGTCAGCGGTTCATTATATTCTCTGCAGCCTGCGAGCTGAACATCCAAACCCCGAGCGTGTGCATCAGCTGAGGAGCAGGAAGTGCTCCTCTGATACACACTGAAGCGTGCAGAAATGAGCCGCTGCAGGCTCTCTCTCTGTGTTTTGGGGGGAAAAGTGACAGAGTCAGTCGATTCTATATTAGGATCCTCTCCTCCGACAGACACTGTTTCTACCCCGAGTCATCCCTCTCTCCTCTGCAGGCCGTCGACATGAGGCCAGCCCAGATATCAGGCTGACGGCTGCAACTGAAAAATCTGAGGTTAAGAGGTCAGCAGTTCATGATACAGTATCGTTAACTCTTTATTGTTTGTATGAAACAAAAACTGCACATATTAAATCTTGTTCTCTGGAGTTTGACTGTCTGAAAGGTCAAAGTGTTTCACTCCTTTACAACATTTCTGTTGTTGTTCACTGATCCACAGAGATAAGGAGTGAAGCCGTCAAACAGCCTAGAAGTCAAAGTACAGTAGCCTAGATGTGACAAGTTTGTCAAAACGGCTGAAGTCTGCTGGCTTTGTGTTGCTGCTTCCTGGGATGTTAGATGAATTTATTTAAAGAGGACATATCACACTCCCCCCCCTCCACCTTTTCAAACAGTCCTCTCCTCCACCTTTTCAAACAGTCTCCTCCTCCACCTTTTCAAACAGTCCTCTCCTCCACCTTTTCAAACAGTCCTCCTCCACCTTTTCAAACAGTCCCCTCCTCCACCTTTTCAAACAGTCCCCTCCTCCACCTTTTCAAACAGTCCCCCCCCCTCCACCTTTTCAAACAGTCTCCTCCTCCACCTTTTCAAACAGTCCTCTCCTCCACCTTTTCAAACAGTCCTCTCCTCCACCTTTTCAAACAGTCCCCTCCTCCACCTTTTCAAACAGTCCCCCCCTCCACCTTTTCAAACAGTCCTCTCCTCCACCTTTTCAAACAGTCCCCCCCTCCACCTTTTCAAACAGTCCTCTCCTCCACCTTTTCAAACAGTCCTCCTCCACCTTTTCAAACAGTCCCCCCCTCCACCTTTTCAAACAGTCCTCTCCTCCACCTTTTCAAACAGTCCTCTCCTCCATCTTTTCAAACAGTCCTCCTCCACCTTTTCAAACAGTCTCCTCCTCCACCTTTTCAAACAGTCCCCTCCTCCACCTTTTCAAACAGTCCCCTCCTCCATCTTTTCAAACAGTCCTCCTCCACCTTTTCAAACAGTCCCCTCCTCCACCTTTTCAAACAGTCCCCTCCTCCACCTTTTCAAACAGTCCCCTCCTCCATCTTTTCAAACAGTCCCCTCCTCCACCTTTTCAAACAGTCCCCTCCTCCACCTTTTCAAACAGTCCCCCTGTGGTCTAAATGAAACATCTGTGCTGAGCTTTGGTCAAAATATAACATGAATCAAGCACCAGAGGAGGTTTGTGACCCTGTATAAACCAGCTCTCTCAGAACGCTCCGTTTTGGTGTGTGTGTCTCTTTAAATGTAATGACCCCCCCCCCCTGAGTTTTCCCAGTAGACATCACTCCTCTGTAGTGACAATAAAAATGGCGGACATGCTCAAAAGTTTTGCTCTAGTCTGGGGGTGGAGTCTATGGGTGGAGATACCAGGGGAGGGGAGGGGATTTGTTTTTTACCAGAATCCCACTGTGACATTTGAAACAGAGCATTTTTCTCTGTGTTGTAAGACTTATGCAGACCACAAACAAAGGACTGGATGGTTTATTTCACATGTTGTGGGTCAGTAGACTCTCAGGTTACCAGATATATGTTCAAAAACACCAAAGTGGATTTCTCAAAAATAATAAGCTTACATAACTGGCAGAGACACGTGACTGAAAGAGTCTCCAAAATGCTGCTGCTTTTAGTACATAGCTTTGATTTGTTGATTTTCATGTGAAGATTTGTGTACATGTTTTTTTTTTAAAGATCTCAGAAAGTTTATTTTATGTTATGTAATGTTAGAAATTACAAGTAAAACCTTGCAGTTTTATTTCTCCAGGGAATGTTCAAGGAGGTGACCTAATAAAAAAGGGAAGCCTTCACATACACATTCATCCCCCATACTTCAACCCTTCTTATAAGTTACACAGCACATAGCATGACTCTTAGCGGCCACCACAACCCAGACTTCAACAGACCCAGGCTCTGTGCATGTGAGCTCCAGATAGTAACGCCGATACTGAATACACTAAAGACTACGACTCCCACAACTCAACCAGGAAACTAGACGGGCAGTAAAAGTCAAAACATCGTCGGGTTATCAAGTGTGCACCTCCCTTATTCACAAGTGTTTGATTGAGTTAATCCCAGGACACTGCAGGAAGGCTCGTCATGAACTCCAGCATCCCGAGTCCCTGCCCCCTCCATGCTAGCTCTTACCCCATCATTATATCCACCCACAGAACTTCTTAATGCTATTTCATCCTTAAAGGCTTTATATGTGATTTTTCACACTTAAATATAATATAAATCAAGTTTATCCTCTGAAAATAACTCTGTGAGTCATGACTGTCTACAATGGGTGTAACACCCAAGTCCCACTGTCTGTGATGTTTTCAGAGTCCTATCTTCACTTTGTTTACATCGCCGGGACGGCCGGCTGACTCCTCCCCTCGTGTATAAAAGTTGTTTAATTGAGGGACTAGAGAAAAGAAGAATAACATACTGTACTCACTGCTTAACTGTGTTTCTAGATCACGCTCATTTCAGGTAAATTTACATGCAGTGTGAAGATACCAGCATAATAATCGCTAGCATTAGCATGCTAACACAACAATGCAGCGTGAGTTGTTTTGGTTTCATGCTGGTGCTCAAGGGCGACATCTGCTGGATAAAAAAATCACATATAAAGCCTTTAAGTAACAAAGGCCTTACAAACAAACACAAAAGTAATGTAAATACTCCTGGTGCCAAAATCACAAAGAAGAGGAAAACTGAGAGAAGAGTTACAGAATGATGAGAGAAAGAGGACTGGGAAGGGTGGGAAGCCTGTTCGGACTGGAGCTCACCCCTGCCAGATTAAGTTCTGTAACTGTCATGAGGGAAGAGAGAAGAGAAAAAAAGTCATGAGAAAGACGACAGGGAAGGCAGAGCCAAGTGGAAGAGCCTGTTTTTGCTGGAGCTCATTCTGGCTGGTTTCTGCTGTATGCTCAGGAGGGGCAGATATCAGCGTATAAAACCACAAACACTGAGATGTTAAAGTGTCTCAGTTCCTCTTTTTAAACCACAGAGGTGGTTTTTCCGCAGCTCTCAGCACCGTGTGGAGCTGCAGGCCCAGCAGGAAGCTTAATGACCATGGCCTCTCTCTCTCTCTCTCTCAGCCGCTCGCTGTGACTGACGGCCTGACGGCTCTTGATGAATGACATTCACCGCCTCGACAGGCTGAAACCGACTCCAGGACCGGGGGAGGTGATTCAGCTGCTAAACATCAGCCCTCCGTCCTCCGAGGCCCCTGCCCGCTGTAATGAGCCCGCCGCTCGGTTCAGTGGAGGGCCACGGGGGAGCGAGGCCGAGTGATGAGGGCCAAGCGTGACAACGTGATGGAGCGGCGAGCGGCAGGAGCCGGTGAGGAAATGAGGGAAAGGAGCATGTCACCGCTGTCAGGAGGAAAACTCATTCCTCCAGCTCTTTTCTCTCTAACCTTTGTGCACTGAAACCAGCGTGGCTCCATCTGTCTTCTTCTGCTTGATATTCATACATTTCCACACGCCGGAGCTGCTGACGTACAGACTACCGGGGTCGCATGGTTCAGGTCTATGAATAGGCCGGATCACAATAAACTCCTGCATGCTTCACTAGCAGGAAACACATAGTTCAACTGTTTGTGTTCTACGTTTATTCACTTTGTTGAGGAGGAAGAGATGAGATGATCGATGTCCTTAGAATACCTGTATCGAGAGGAGGGCGGGGTACTGCTGCTGACCTCACAATACGATACGGATCACCATACATGGATCGCCATCGGTACGTATCTGTATACTTTGCAATACTCTACATTAGGCCTGGGCGATATGACAAAAAATGTTATCGCAATAAAAAATGTCATATCAGTCGATATCGATAATTATCACGCTAATTGTCAATAATTATTTCTCTCAAATTTAAAAGCTGATTTTTGTTCCTGAGTGAAAGTTGAAGAAACCAGATGGTAAATTATGGTTATGTGCACAGAGTTGGAAAACGCTGATATGACCGTTTGCTGCTGGGGAGTCACACTGACTGGCCCACTGCTTACTGAGGGTCCACACCATAAACTGTTTATATTATTTACAATACAGTTAATGGGTCAACTTTTTTGAACTTTTATTGAACATTTTTAATATTTATATTGCCAAAAATTGTATCGCGATAATGATCGTTATCGTTTTATCGCCCAGGCCTACTCTACATAATATATTGTATATCTAAAAGTGGAGATGTGAATGAAGTTCGCCGTATTACTGAGTCAAAACTACTTAACCCTCAGAATTTCTACCCCAATAAAAGAACCTGGGGTTTCTCACATCTCCAGAGTTTAAATTCAAAATTAAAACTAACAAAAGTAACTCCTTCTTGCAGGTTCGTGCGGAGCTGCAGATGTCTTCATTAGCGCTAAGTCAAGTCAAGTCCTCCAAATGTATTTATAAAGCACATTTAAAAACGACTCATGTGCTGTACTACCAAGAGAGACAATCAAATGAAAACCCTAAAATCCAAATAAAAAGACAAAGAGCAGCCACTTAGACAGCAACACACAAACACTAAATTAAATTAAGATAAGAATAAACAGGGCAGATATTTAAACCATAAACAGTATGATAATAAGGCTTGTAAAGATCAAGGTCAGCTTGAACTGAAAGCCAGGTAAACTAAATAATGTGGAGCGATTGAGCAGCTCTTGTATGGATGGGAAGCCTGTTCCATTAGCGTTTAACCGCACATGAAATCATAAAATAAAGTGTTTCTTTTACTGCTTTATTGACATTATCCACACTCACTCACTTCATCTCTATATCACTCGACCACCGCTCTGCTCTCGCTCTCTTGCTGGTTGCAGCTTCAGGCTCTTGGAGCCGGCCTACAAACTGACCTTTGTCTAAAGTATGAAGCAGGAGTGAAGAGGCTAATTAACCTACATTAGAATAAACTAACAAGCCAGGATTTATCAAGAAGCAAGTCGCTACTTTACAGGTCCAACAGAGTCTGTTGAGGAACTAGGCAAAAATCCCTCCAACCAGCTTTCAGCAGGACAACAAGAGAGAGTGCTGTCAGATGGGGCCCCCTTAGGGAGGTAGCTGCTGTGGGGCCCTCTAATGGACTGGGGCCCAAAGCAGTTTCCTGCCTTGCCTGTTGACAAGTAGCATCTCTACACCTTCTCACAACCGAGCCTCAAAAAAGAACGATATCTTTCATGTATAACAGCACTGCTTTCAATCTTTTTAACATCTTCTTTGCTGAGTGATTTTGTGTCTCTGGTCATTATATCTTCATGTCTGGACGGCTGGTCGTCTTTCTGATAGTATTTTTGTGATATACTACGTTGTATCTTGTGTTTGTAATCCCATAATGTAAATGTTGAGTAACAGTGAATCCATCAGCTCACAGCTCCCGTCAGTATTTGTTGTAATGTTACCAAACCTGACGAAATCACTAAACCAAAAAGTGTTCATACAGCTGCACCTCACTGAAGACTCTTTAAAACCACAAGCTTTGTAAAAGCATTAAAGACTATTCGGAAACACAAAGACGTCTGACACCTCCGCCCGAGCTCCACCTGCCCTCATGAAATATTTTCATCCTTGAGGACCGCCGGGCTGTAAAACATCTCTGTGGTCGACATACAGTGTCAGCACTCAGATGTCGTTCTATCAATTCTTCACCATCTGTCCTTGATCAGTTTGGATGTCAGAACTCGGCGACCTCCGAGACAAAGGAGCCAAATTCCTCAAGCCTCAACAATGGAGACTCAGATGACCTCTCTGAACAACAGAACAACAGAAGAGGATTGATTTGGGACGTATGAATCATTGATGAGGTAACGGCCAGAAGTGTTTTATTACCATCTCTCTTTGGAAAAGTTAAATTACTGTTGGACATCTTTGTATTTCTTTATCTTTATATCATCATTCTCTCTTAAGGTCTCTCAGTCATCTCTGCATCAATGTTTTGGTTAAAAGAACATGTAGTTTGGTGGCAGCATTGGTAGGGAGTAAAACTAAACAAAGTGTTAAAAAAAAGAGCTTGTAACAGGGATGAAGTTACCCTGAATATTCTTTTTAAAGTCATGATGAAACACATGCACAGCTTGCCTTTGAGTCTCAAACTCCACACAGACATCGAGCACCCAAACTTAAAGCGGCTAAAATCTGTCATTTACAAAGTCAATGTAAAGATACTCAAAGATGGGACTTCCTTTTTTTGCAAGGTGAGATGTGTAAAATTGTTTTAATTTTGGCAACATTTTTTAAAGTGAGATGCTTCTCTCGTCCTACACAGAGCTTAACAAATATGAATCCAGATGTGTGCTCCATATTGTCCTTTTTGCATTCTTTGGATTTATTGATTTATTGTAATTCAATATCTGCAAATTCTAGCCGGCTTTTGTGTGACTTGTTAACAGTGAAACCGTCAATTAGTGAAGACAGAGGGACCAGAGCTCCCCGGCTCCTGATCCGAACTAACAGGTCATCAAAATGGTACCTGGTCAAACAAAAGTAGCTGGAAGCAGCAGGACAGTTGATCCAGATACAGTTCATAGAGGATGAGGGGAACTTTATCGAGCTCTGTGCACCCTCTGATGATGTTATGAAGACAGACTTCACAGCATTTATGCTTCAGGACGTTGGATTAAAGACAGTTTCTGTTTGACCAATGAAAGTAAACACAAATGCTCCAGCAGTCAGTCTTGCACGAGCACCGCAACAAAATGCAGCAAAATGTAGTCTTTCTGCTGTTTGATGGAGAGCATGAGGTCCACAATGGGTTTGACAGAACCTGTTTGATGAAAACATGGGAAACATGAAGCTGAGCCGATAAGAAATGTGCTCGAAAAACATCTCAATTACTCTAAAAAGATGGAACAAAAGAGGCTCACACAGCCCTGCAGAGTTGGGTGTGTCACTACAGCGGTGTCTGTTTTGCCATGCCATCATTTGACTGTAACTTGCTTAAACGGTGTAACGGCCTCAACTTTTCACAGCCAATAAATGTTCAGATCAGCCCACCCAGCAGCTAATCAGTCTATGACACGCGGCTGTTTGTCTTGGTCTTCCTCAGCTTACAGCTACTTGGACTCCTGTGTGACTGCTTTAAAAAAATACCGCTCCAACACCAACACTCATGTATGAATGTGGGTAGAATTACCTCGGCTGTCAGGCTGCTCATGACGGCTTCCTGTGCTGCCAAATCTCCTCTGACGTGTCCGAAAACACCTATTTACTGTCGTCAAAAAATACAAACTGCTTATCTGCACAAAATCAAGTCAAATGTTCAGACTCTCTGTGTTTCTGATGGGATACAAAATGAAGGCTTTAACACCTCTCTGGGACTCGGGGAACCATTAAACTCTCTACAGGTTAAACGACCGGATCAACGTTTGACTGCGGCCCGAAAAAGAAAAACAGAGAAATTGCAGCCTCACTCTTTCTGCGGCTCACTCACAGCTTATTATGTTTCTGCTGCGGAGGGTTTTTATTATCCTGTGTGATGAAAATGATAGCCTGTCACGTCCCAAACATCCTCCGACATCCACATTTAATCCCTGCACAATCAAACATGAGCACTTTTCATCAATAACTAACAAACGGGCGAAGGATTAATGTCCCTGTTTTATAGCCGCGCTGCACAGTGTTCAGTTTTTACCATTACAGAGAGGGGTGGGCGGGTTTTAAAAGCGCCTTGATCGCCTGTGGACAATAAGAGCGACCGCACAATTATGGTTTGGAGTTAAGTGGAAATTGGTTGTGTTGAGTTTCACAATGAATGTGTTTGATGACAAATCAAGGCTGTTAAATGTACACAGAAACGTCAATGACATGTTGGAAAGAAATGAAACTCAGAGCTGTTTGTATCACTCTGCAAAAACACAGATACAGGAGAACAGCCTGCAGTGGAAAATACCATTTTAAGGTTTAAGTTATGCCATTGAACATTTAACCGTTTAAGTCTTTGTATCCATCTTTGGGCTTTTAAGTGAATACAAAATATGGGACTCGTACAAACTCCACTTAAATTGACAAATGTGTCCACAAATCAACTAGAGAAAAAAGTCCAAGCCAATCCTGCCTTACTTCTGGAGCAGGAGAGAGCATCAGGGTGTTACCAGAATCAGAATCAGGGGGCGCCGGTGACTTGAGCCCCATGTGCGGACTGGAGGCTGTAGTCCTCCAAGCAGGCGGCCCAGATTCAAATCCGACCTGAGGTTCCTTTCCTGCATGTCATTCCCCGCTCTCTCTCTCTCCCTGATTTCAGACTCTATCCACTGTCCTATACCTCTCCATTAAAGGCCCCAAAAGCCACAAAACAAATCTTCAAAAAAAAATGAGCAGAATCTTTTTTTATTGCCCCATACAATAAATTTGACTTGGTGTTTTGGTGCAAAGGAAATATAGAAACAGCAGTAATCCTGCTGACAACTTAGATAAAATACAATAAAAAAATGTATATAAAAAGCCATCAAAATAAATATACTAGAATATAAAAAGACAAAATGTAGATAAGGTGTGGTGGAGGAGCTGTGCTAGGGGGTACAGTTAAGACTGCTTTCAAGCTGAACTTTCTGTTTGTAAAGAAGAAGAGATATGGCTTAACTAGCTTAGCAGTGTGTAAAGTGGATATTGATTTTTTTTACTATTTTGTTTTTTTAGGGTTAGTAAACAACTCTATGATGATGATATTGTATAATAGGAATTATTGATAAAGAACATTTGAAAGCAATCATTTTGTCAATGTTTCAAAAGCACACAGTATGGTGTGGATTCTAACCTGAACATTTAAACCAGGTGTGAACCTTCAAAGAGTCAATTTAAGTAATGAACACACACACACACACACACACACACACACACACACACACACACACACACACACACACACACACACACACACACACACACACACACACACACACACACACACACACACACACACACACACACACACACACACACACACACACACACACACACACACACACACACACACACACACACAAAATGGCAGCAGGATACAGACTGACAGGCTCTTACTTCACCATTCAGGGCC
>NC_089202.1:30713237-30730737 GCF_963930695.1 Labrus bergylta
TTTCCTTTTCTCCCTTTCTTGAGCTTTTCTCTGAATTATAACATCCACTGGAGGAAAGTTTAAGTCCAGTTATTAAGTACAATTTTAAATTAAAAGTGTGCTTATTTCCATTCTACTACACAAATGCTGCATAATGTTATTTTTGTTAGCTTGAGTATTTTGGTGTAGCATAGTGCTAACTATGAATTAGATGAAACACCATCATCGGTCCTTCTCTCCGTTTCCTTTCCCTTTTTATTCATTTTCCTTCCTTCTATCTTCTCTCCTTCACATCTCTTCTTTCCTCCCCTCTTTCCTTGCTTCCTCTGTCCTTCCCTTCTCCTCCTCATGTTTCTCTTTCCTCTCCTCTGGACTAAATGAAGAACATCTGTATCTGATCGTTTTATTAAATCATCATCAGCATGTTCTCGTCTGCATGATGTGCAACAAACTCTATCTGAAGAACAGAAGAAATAATTTACACGCACTCTTCCATAAATATTCAATCACGCCGTCTGATCCGCCATCACGGTCGCGGCAGCAGCTCACACCACATGTCCTGATGTTCAGCAAAGTGTTGAACGAGACGCTGCCTCGCTGAACGCAGCTAGCTTTGAAGATGATGCAACATGATGGACCGAGGAGACGCGAGCTTCTCAAACGGCTGAATTTAATAATTCTCTAAAACTCACAGCAGCAGAAATGGAGAGGGAGAGAACGAGAGAGGACGGGACGTTTAAGATGTGCAGAATGAGAGAAACATTTATGAGAGGAATGTTTAAAAGATATTTAACACGTTCAACATTTGGTCTCGATGCAGACGCTGCTGTACATTTCATTAAATAATCTTTTTCATGATGTTTTCTAACATTTCTGCAAAAATAAAACCCAAGTGAGAAACGAGACATCAGCAGATATCTGGATGGGATTTGGGATTTGTTGCCCCCCCAAGGCTCAATCCCTCCACTTTAAGACCTGACAGGGAGGTCTAAGTTAAGCTGCATCATCAATAATATTAATAATATTACAGTGAGATTATAATTACATTTAAAGCATAAGTAACCTGAAAAGCCACAAAAAGGAGAAGGGGACAAGTCCGGCCCTGTGTCCACCCATAGAGTATTTTTCTTGCAGAAAAGCGCCGACTGTGCGCCGGCAGCTCTTGTATGAAGCGTTTTTGGCTGAGAAGAAAAGCGCCTCACGTCCGTCCTGTCTCCATGACAACAGTCTGTTGACAACGGGCGCTTTATGACCGACACTGCTCCGTTACTTTATGTTTTATATTTTAGATCGTTTATTTCCTGATCAGACGCAGAGCGAGGAGGATGTGAGTACAGGACACGATCTGTAGGAGGCTAAACTACGGGGAATATCAAACATTTGGAAAAGAGCGCCGGTGACATCAACAGCGCCTTTCTGAAAAGTTGAAACAGCAGCCGCACAAAAAAAAGGGCAGAGCGCTCGGGGAAAGAACACTAGACGCTGCGCTTTTTCTCCAGGCAGCCGCCTTCTGCTGCGAAAACTCTCAAAAAAAACAATTGAATACATGCTCGGTGGACACGGGGACTAAAGTGTCTAATAATAATGTTCAGTAAACTTTTGTGTCTATCTTGCCGTAATATCATGTTGTCATGTCCAATAATTTTACCGTTACTGAAAGTTATAGATGTAGTCAAAATAAAAAAAATGTTATCATGGGCCCCGGAGTAATTTTGTATTTCAAAGCGGGCCGCGGCAGTCTTAAGTTTGGGAAAGGCTGCATTAGTGCATTTGTTTAATGATGATTTTGACCTCTGAGTTTAAGATTTAATGAGCAAAGTCACACAATAAGAAACAACACAGTCACAGATTGTAGCAGCAGCAGAGCAGCAACCTGCATGCTCTGAAGGGTTAAACTGCTGTTTGGTGTGTTTGTAGAGAGAGATGTAACAGCTGTTAGTGGTTCTATAAAATCATCTTCCTCTGTCACAGAAAGTCTCTCTCTGCAGGGATCCTTTCTGTAATGTCACACTTAGAACAACAATCGGAGCCTGTCAGGGATAAACACATCTGACTTCACTTCCTGTTTACCGTATTAACCAGACTTTTCCTAAACCTTACTGGATGGAGCTGAACCTTAAACACCTTTTCAGCCTGGACCTCCTTCTCTTTGCAGACTACAGTTTGACCTTGATGACAAAGTGATGTTGCAGCAGTACACATCACAAATACAAAATAAATGACAGTAGAATCAGATGAAATAATGATGTAATAAATGTGGGATTGATGTATCAGAGCACGTCATGTGTCCGACTGTCCTGCACCGTCACTTCTCTGTTTGATCTGCTTGATGCCTCTCTGTGTATTTAAGCCCTGGATCATCTTCAGTCTCTTTTTTCAATAAATCTAACACATGATGTACTCACAGAATTAAATGATGCTCACTACTCTGCAGATTGTTTTGCGGCTGGTTTACTCTTTTATTTGAAACCATAAAACCCACTCGGACGTTCTTGATGCGGATTATAGCGACTTACTGCTTCATCGCCATCATACAACAGTAATCGCATTAGAAATCACCCTCTCTGGTGTTGTTGCCCTAATGTGCAAGAGTTAAATGTGCCCTATTGTTCTGAAGCAGCCAGGTGGAAGAGCGGCGGGGTTTCTTCCACATGACGAAGACGCTGTAGGTGTCGGAGGGTGAAGGAGCCACGCAGGCCACCGGCCCGGCTGACGTGATGGGAGAGACAGGCAGGACATCAGCTCTGGGCCTCGTTACTCCAGCTCCATTAAGCTTCAAGCTTAAATTATACCCTAATACCTGTTGTCACGGTGATGCACTGGACTGCAAACGTTTATCCAGGCCATGGGGGCTAAAAACCGCCCACACATTACCGCCAGCACCAAGAACACACACACACACACACACACACACACACACACACACACACACACACACACACACACACACACACACACACACACACACACACACACACACACACACACACACACACACACACACACAGAGAAGAGTTTCAGGCTTTCTGCAACCAACACGCATCAGTATTACAGGCCTGCAGGCTGCTCTGGATGCATACACAAACATGCATACATATATTAACACATTATCTGCATGTACACACATGTGTTTCCGTCAGCCCTGGAAGCTCTGAGCCCTGCGTCTGAGCCTGAAATTTAATCTAAGCAGATTTTTCTTTAAAGGATTCTCAGGACTTTTTTCCCCCCCTGAATCCATCCACCTCCAGTCTCTCCTCCCTAATAAACATAATCTTTCATGACACGAGCCACACACACTATCTTCTCACAAACATGTCTGCGTATGTTCAGAGGAGAATTAGCTGTGAGCAGAGGATGACTAATATACAGTAAAACACCGGGATTAAAGCAGACTAACAGTCTGATGTCCTGCCATCGTCCCTGAGAGAGAGAGCGAGAGAGACACGGAGACTGAGGATTTGTCTGTTTTTAGGGAGTCTAATAAAGTGAAGTTTATCCTGAGGGTGGGCCTCAAAGAAAGGTCATCTTATGGGTATCATAAATATTCACGCTGTATGCCTGGTACTCGCCAGTGGAAATGTTTAGTTCAGGACTAGGGATGCAAGTCCAGAGCAAATCGTCTCCACAGAGATGCATCAGAAAAACTATAAAAAGTAACCTGGAAAATAAAGAAAGCTTCAAACATATTAATATTTTAGTAAAATAGTTTGGTAGGTTTAAGGAGACATATAGATAAAGATAAACTTTATTGATCCCCCATGGGGAACATTTTTTGCGTTAAATAAATAAATAAAATAAATAAAATAAAATAAAATAAAATAAAATAAAATAAAATAAAATAAAATAAAATAAAATAAAATAAAAACTAAAACTATCCTGCCCATTACTAATCAAGTAATAAAAAAATCCCTTCAGTTTAGAGCAAAACAATCGCAGCGCGGCAGATTTAAAGGACGGTTACCATGGAAACAGCACTTCACGACCCCTGTTAGCCACGGTTGCTAATCAACCAGCTAGCTAGCTAGCGTTTTCCCGGAGGCAGGCAGCACATAAAAACACAAACACTACCTTACTTTGAAGTGAGGAGCAAACTTACAGTATTAATGCAGCTCCGTCCGACCTCCTCTTCCTCATCATCATCCTCCTCGTTACCATCCATCTGCGATACGAGCTACGTCTCCACCGCGTTAGCAGGTTAGCGGTTAGCTTCCTCACTGCAGTCTTTCAAACCACCTCATCCACTCCTCCTCTTTTCTCATCATGTTCCATTATCTGTTGATTACCTCCAACTTAATATATTTCACTTTAACATATTTTTTCGACACTTGTCGTAAACGCTCCTAAACTAGAAAAGTTTGTGTACATTGTCCCGAACATCCAATCAGAGAGGGTGTAGAAACCGACCAATCAAAACGCGCGACAAGCAAAGTTCAATTTTATGTAAAATATGTAGGCTACTATGTGTAAGAGCAACTGTTATGACCAAATGTTCCCCTTAGCATTAAATACGTATGTCTGATTCACATTCAGATTGTTATTGTTGTTGTTGTTGTTGTTGTTGTTGTTGTTGTTGTTGTTGTTGTTGTTATGGTGCATTGATGTGGTGTCGGACACATTGGAAAAACGACAATTTAGAAAGAATTAGGTACCCGACTTCCTGACTTGACAACAGAATCGTAGTCAACAAATCTGTTTTGTTAATGTTAACACGTGTGTGTGTGTGTGTGTGTGTGTGTGTGTGTGTGTGTGTGTGTGTGTGTGTGTGTGTGTGTGTATTACAGTTTTGTTTGGGTTGCATGTGGAGGACGGGGGCTGATGTGTTCAGGGACCCCTGGGTGTGGGTGTCAGTGTCACCCAATCTGAGTGCTGCGTTCAAGCCCGCTGTTGAGATGAAAGACTGAGCTCAGATAACAGAGACTGTCTGAGTGTCAGCGCACACACACACACACACACACACACACACACACACACACACACACACACACACACACAGATAAACACACACACACGATCCTCTCTGACAGAATACTTTCCCTCTCCTTTAACCCCGATGTTACTCTAACCTCAAACCCTCAAAACGAGTATTAACCCTGAAACATGTAGAGACTCTAAGAGCACACACTTCTTGCCTCCAGCTGTTTCTGCTCACAGAGATCATGTCTTTTTGTTGTGTTCACTTATTAGTTTGTTGTTCTTATTAACGCCCCAACTCACACTAAGCGTCTCCAGTGTAAGCATTACGATCCCTCTCTGACTTCCCTTCCCAACACACCACCAAAATATATCTTTAATAAATGTTGTTTAACATGTTAAACACTTCACGTTTAATCTGGGAAACATTGGCGCCTATTTTAGTACACTTACAATCTTTTTATTCCTCTGCTGGCTGAGAGTAAACTGATAGCACTGTGAGATTCAACAGAAACAAATCACAGATAAACTTCTCCCCTAATATCACCAGGAACACAAAAAATAATCAGAGTTTTTATTGTGACTTCATTCAAGTCAAACAGATGAAAAGGACTCAGACTTTAATTCATCTCGATGTTGATTTGATAAAAGTCTGAATTCATGCTTCATCAGATTTCTCTGCTAGAGAAGAACTCAGACTTCTAAAATGGGTTTTTTTTGGTTTAAATATTTCTGATGCCATGTCGGGATGTCAGGAGAGTCTCTGAGTCGCTCTTCAGCAACGCAAACAAAACAAAAGAAGACAATAAAGCGTGTTGTATGGTATCAAATCTTATCATATCAGATCATATTATCTTTGTATTCTTTTGTATCGTATTGTTTTGTATCTTTCCATATTGAATCATATCATGAAGTATTGTATTGTATCATACCCTATTTTATTGAGTCATATTGTTTCATATCGTATTCTACAGTTTGTGTTGTATCGTATCATTTAAAATAGAATCGTTTCCAGTTGAATCCTATCGTTAACTTTTGTTTTGTTATGTATTATACTGTATAAAAACAAACGTATTCTATCCTATTTAAATGGATCATATTGTATCCTACAGTATTGTGTTGTATAATATCATAAAGCATCAAATTGTATAGTAAAAATCGTTTGGTATCAGATCATATTGTAATCTGAAATTAAATCATTGTTCCGTTTTATTGAGACAAAGAAAGATTAGTGTAGTTTAGATAACTTTCTGCAGGAAGTTTGTTTTATTCTTTTAATCAGAGTTTTTAATGTGGCCCAGCACACTTTGGTGTTTTCTTCTAGTAACTCACTTCAGTTTTTCGACTCTCTGAACGTTAGCTGAATTTATTTTTGCCCGCTTCTGGCAGCTTCACTTTCCTCCGGAGTTCTGGGTTGTAACAATAATCAATAATGTAATTCCTTTGTTGACTTAATGAGATTTTAAGTGATGAAATCTCTGTAAAGTCTCTGTTTCTCCCTCTAATGCATCACAGTGTCTCTCTGGAGGAGGATCAGTTTGGGGCTGGCGGTCCAGCACACGGGGGCCACCTGACTGCTCCGCGGTCCGCTCGGCATCGGGCTGACAGGGGGAAGCGGGAGGCTCCATAAACTGGGTCGCAGAGGGTAAAACCGCCTGAGGGCAGCTTGGCTGACACCCTACATCTAAATCAGCGCGTTAAGCACCGGTACACGACAAAGAACTATGAGCAAAAAATGCAAGAGAGGGGGAAACCGCATGCATTATGTGTTTTAATATTCAGAGTTTGCAGAGTGGATGAGATCAGCGCGGTGGAGCTGAGCCATTTGGCATCCCTTCAGAGAGACGGACACATGAAGGGTGTCGACCCGCTCGGATCGCACGGAGCTGCTCTCAGTTTGCAAATGAAAAACTCACCTGAAGGTCGACATTCAGTAAAACACACACACACACACACACACACACACACACACACACACACACACACACACACACAGACTATTTGTTTGACTGAAAGCTGAGGTTACACGCGCTCATTAAAACAGAAGTCTTTCATTTTACTGCAGCTGTTCTGGAGAGAAAGACTTTGTAGGACTCAAAGAAGTACGAGGGATTTCCCTGATTGAACATCTTCTCAAATTGAGCAGTTTATGTCCTCAGTCTGCGGTGTCAGTCTACTAACTGCAGACTAGAATGAATAACTTATTGTTTCTGACATGCAAACATGATCCATTTAAACTTTTTCAAAAGTCAACAAATGGTAACACTTTATATTAAGGTGCTTGTAATAAGCATTAATAACAGGTAATAGGTCACTTATAAGACCTTATTAGATTCTTATTAACACAAATAAGATATATAAGTGTTAATATAGGCATAATTAACACATTTATTATGTCTTATAAGACACTTATAGGCTCTTATTAGAAACTTATTAACACTTTATATACCATCATAAACATTAATAAGCTGTTAATGAACATTAATAAGAGTTCATGAGTGTTAATTAAACTATAAATACATTTATGATTGGCTTGTAAGATATTAAGTAACACAAATAAACTTGTTTATAGACCACTTATCAACATTCATAAGATGTTTATTTACATTGATAAGACTTTATTAGGTTCATATTAATGCCTTACAAAGGTTAATAAATACTTTATTATGCACTTTTTAACAGTTAATAAATCTCCTCTGCAGGTACTGGATCTAAAGTGGGAACACTGCGTATAAAGATTAATATAGTCTTATTTGTGTTAATAAGAATCTAATAAGGTCTTATAAGTGACTTATTACCTGTTATTAATGCTTATTACAAGCACCTAATATAAGGTGTTACCCAACAAACTTTTCAAGATCTATGTGAAGATGAATGAAGATCAACATTGAGTTCATTTACTTTAAGTTTTTTGTAAAGATTTTATTTCTGGGCTTTTTGTGCCTCCTCTGTAGAGACAGGAAAATGGACAGAGCCAGAAATCAGAGAGAGAGAGCGGGGGGGACGACATGCGGGAAAGAAGCCACAGACCAGACTCGAACCCAAGCCGCCCGCCTTGATTACCACAGCCTCGTGCAGGGGGCTCTATACAACCACCACACCACCAGCGCCTGATTTCTCACCTTTATTAATCTCTAAGAGGGAAATTCAAGATATCCCAACTGAGAACTGAGGATGTCCCAAGTTAGCATGCTGCTGCTAGCTAGGTATAGCATAATCACCAGGGATCTTGGGGGCTGAAATCCCCGCTGAAGACTGAGGAGTTCCCCTGTGAGTATGGATAAGAACTCATAACATCATTATTCTCTGGTTTTTGCGGGCTGCAGCAATTTCTGTTCACCTCTTCTTTCCCTCCTCCTCTCTCTCGTAGTACAAAGAGACTTTGTTGTTCTCTCCAAGACTCCACCAGTTTCTCCTCCTTTTCCACAGTCCAGGAGAACCGCACGTTCCTTCGCCTCCCCGCCATATTTACCTGTTGCAGCTTCCTGTTTGGTACTAGTGAGACTGCTCCTATTGGCTGTTGACAATGGTCACGTTTTTAATCAACAAGATTTGGATAAGAGTAGACTGGAGACCTGTGATAATAGCAATAGCAATTTTATTTATATAGCACATTTCATTACAGATAAGCTCAATGTGCTTTACATTGAGGTTAAAAACAAAATCAAAACACAGCATACAAAAGAAAGAAGGTGTTTCCACAGTCATTAATAATTCATACACACGACAAAGCAAACATCAGTTACCACAAAAGTAATCATACATACACACACATACAAAAAATAAGTATTCATATACTTTGGAGAACAGATAGTTTTTGTTTTAAAAGTAGAAACAGTAGTAATGGACCTCAGGTCAGAAGGGAGTTAGTTCCAGAAAAAGACAAAGAAGAACAGATAGTTTTTGTTTTAAAAGTAGAAACAGTAGTAATGGACCTCAGGTCAGAAGGGAGTTAGTTCCAGAAAAAGACAAAGAAAACTGCGTTAAGGGTCTGTGTCCACAGACTGCTTTCTGCACTGGCAGCACCAACAACCTGTTTCAGAGCGCTTCTCACCAGCGCTCATTGTTGCTAAGTTACAAAAGTTAACTTCTGCTTCCCTCTGTACTGACCGTTAGGTGTAGTTTGTAGGTGTAACATCAAGAAAACATGACAGCTACTTAAAGGAGTCGTGTCCTGACATCAGCAGCAGCTCTACACCTGCAAACTGTTCCCTCCAAAAGACGAGTCAGACGAGCGTCTCCTCCGCCATTGTTGTTGACTAAGCTGATATCAGAAGTCCCGCCCCTTCTTGATTTTGATTGGTTGTGAGGGAGAAGTGACATTGAGGAGTGTGGTACTGTTCTAAAAGTTGAACTATGTTTAACCAGCTCCAAAAACAAAGCTAATGCAAAGGCCATTTTAGCGCTCTGAGAACGCTGACCTTTATTGGTTTCATATTAAAAATGGCCGCCTCCAGTGCGAAATACCTCAGATTGAGTTTTATGACCACCTCAAACCAAACGGCTGATGCACAGGAGGCGTCCAGACTCTCGAAAAAACTCTCATGATTTTATTCCAACTTTTGAAATTTGTCCGAGATTTAGAAATAACTTGAGAATGATTTGGTGTAAGACCATCGCATTAAGATACTCAGTCTTTGTAAAATCTTTACGTGTGTGACTACAAAAATGGAGGTATATTTCTTATTTTCCACGAGTGTAATTTTCTAACTCTTTGTGGAGCTAACGACGAATGGATTCATCGAGAAACATAATGACTATCAATAATTCAAGCAGCCATTACCTGCAGCCCTGAAGGAAAAGCAGGTAATTAAATGAAGGAAGATAAATGTCATTTATTTTTACCTCCTCGTTTTCTTCTGCTGCAGCTGGAGCCAAAAGAGAGAGAGAGGGCAATCTTTACCATGTCACAGAAGAAGAAATATAAAAGAAGTTTGTTTGTTTCTCACACACACACACACACACACACACACACACACACACACACACACACACACAACTTGAACCAAACACACACAGAATTAAAGACAAGACAAGGAGGTGTGTGACGAAAATGAGGTCAGCACACACTCCTCTGTGTGTCTCTAACCTTTAGAGGATCCTGCCGACACTCAGATTAACTCTCAGTGAGGGTAAATCCTGGACGACAGCTCACACACTCACACACGCCAAGTAATACCCACACACACACACACACACACACACACACACACACACACACACACACACACACACACACACACACACACACACAGGCGCTTGATTTCTGTCTCAATCCTGCAAACACACAAACACACACACACACTCTTGAGAATGCAAAAAGTAAAACCTCAAACACACACACGGGCTCTCAATCTGCCTTTAACTCTCCTGTGTACACTAAACACACACACACACACACACACACACACACACACACACACATACACACACACACACACACACACACTACTGCTCCTGAAGCATCACTTTGCAAATGTGCATACACAAGCTCCCTCTGGTTAACTTCTCTCTCTCACAGACACACAGTCTCACACACACACACTCTGACACACACACGCAGGCCGTCCTGAACTTTGGGGATGTGTGTGTAAAGAGCTGACGTGATGTGACGGGAGGTGTGCAGACTCGGCAGAAGTCGGTTCTGCAGATGCTTGATGTGAACCTGCAGCAGCTGTCAGATCTCTGTCAGGAACTGTCGCAGAGCTTTTTATTCTACAAGCTCTGCTTCATCCAACTCATCCACCCCCTCCCCCCTCCCCCACCCCCCCCCCCCCTCCCCCTGCTCGAACATCAACAAAACCTCCATGTGGGCCTCCACAGGAAACACGCCGAGCTCCCCCCTCAGGTCTGTCCGTGGCGGCGCCTTGTGGAAGGAAGACAGGAAACATGGAAACTCCATTTTTGTGATGAACGAGTATTAAAAAGAAAATAAGTTTTGGATGAGGAATCCATTTTTAAATATTTCTAGAACATGTCAGAATATTGAAGACTGAACTCCTGCTCAGAGCTCTTTGGTTGTTACAATCAGACCTTGTTAGGTGGGGGTTGTTTCTGTTTGTATAAATCCAATGAAGAGATCGTGAAACAGACTGGAGATTAGAACACCATTTAATCAGCCGAGGTCAGACAACTTCATCAAACAAGCACGCTTCCAAATCACTTGACTGACAAAGTAACAGTGTTCACAGTGCTGCTTATATTCTGTCAAAAAGGTGCAACCCACAAATTCCTTTCTATTTGGGTGCATCACCATAAAACAATAAAGATGACATGACACTGATTTGTATACGTAACAGATGTAGACTCTCTGTCTAGCAAACAGTTGTTGACAACATATATTTGGCTCCTCTCCAAACATAGATCTGCTACTACTTAGGTGCTTCACTCATATAAGGTAACAGCTTCAGACA
This sequence comes from Labrus bergylta, assembly GCF_963930695.1. Taxonomy (NCBI): domain Eukaryota; kingdom Metazoa; phylum Chordata; class Actinopteri; order Labriformes; family Labridae; genus Labrus; species Labrus bergylta. Next base: position 30,724,541 of record NC_089202.1, read on the forward strand.
CCTAAAGGTAGGAGTGTTAACACGTGGCAGGCAGACTTGAATAATACATTTCACAAAGTTACCAAGATGAATGAATTTCATGAAAATTCGTACTAACAGACCTCCTGCATCCCTCACCTTCCTCCTTCACTTATCCATTTTCTCCACCTCCTCCTCTTCCTCTCTCTCCTCTCCCTCTTCCTCCTCCTCCTTCTCTTCCTCCTCCTCTTCCTCCTCCACCTCCTCCTCTTCCTCTCTCTCCTCTCCCTCTTCCTCCTCCTCCTCCTCTTCCTCCTCTTCCTCCTGATCTGATTATTCCGGTCGGCCGTGTGTGTCTGCTCCCTCTCGTCATCATAACCCTGGATTTCTGTTTCAGAGCATCGGGACTTTTCCAGCTCAAACTCCCGCCGAGGAGGAAGAATCAACTGACACACACACACACACACACACACACACACACACACACACACACACACACACACACACACACACACACACACACACACACACACACACACACACACACACACTAAGAACATGTAAATTTCTGTATTTCACACACATTCAGCCGAGGGTTAAAGTGATATCAGGGATTTTTCTTTTAAATGTGCCTGTTCCTACAGCTGCAACCTTCATGCACACACACACACACACACACACACACACACACACGCACACACACCTAACACACATGTTTATATACACAAAAAGGATTATTATTATCAAACACACACACATGCAGAAAGCTTAAAGCTGATTTTTAACTCACACAGTCACATACCATGAAACACATAAACACTGTTAAACACAGCAGGGCTTATAAATGGCTTCCTCACACACACACACACACACACACACACACACACACACACACACACTCGTATCCCCTGTGCAGTCTAATCTCGGGGAGAAGGCTGAGACGCTAAAGCAGCAGACGAGGATTTACAGCATCGTCTTCCTCTCTCTCACTTCAACTCAAGCCTTCACAACACACACACACACACACACACACACACACACACACACACACACACACACACACACACACACACACACACACACACACACACACACACACAGAGCTTGTTCAGCAGTATAAAGGATGTTGTGCTGCACATGTATGAAATACGGCCCTTCTGTCAGGTGTTTGATCTGATCTCAGAGACAGAAGAAAGAAATCAGGATCGTCTTCTTGTGACCATCTGAGAACGCCGCGCCTCGCTAAGTTAACCATCAGTCTGCCGTTTGTTCCAAGCAGGAGGTGCAGAAAACCCAAAATGTAAAAACACATGAACATTGTTTACAATGCTAATGTCATAGCTGCCAACGTTGAGTTAGTTATAGACACAAAAAAAGTCGTTTGTCTTCCATCGAGCATTTCCATCATCTCAGAGATCGAATGTTTCAACGATTAGCATTATGCTCCCACTTTTGGCGCCATTCCTGTGCTCAATATTTATGATCTCGGTTGTAATTTCTTGTCGTCACAGTAGGTGGCGTACTCACTGCGGTGTGTGGTGAAAGTACAAGCAGAGGTAATCAAAGGCAGGTGAGCAGCCTAGCGAGGGAGGTGTGCAGTGACTAGCCCGTTGTTGTTAGCGTAGCATAGACTGAACGTTGAGTCTGTTTGTTTGCATTCAGGTAATAATCGTTTTTTTTCATTTATTTATTTAACCAGGAAAAAGTCTCATTGAGATTAAAAATCTCTTCTACTAGAGCGTCCTGGTGAAGACAGGCAGCATAGTTACAGGGTTTCAGACATAAAACACTTAAATACAGGAATCACAAACAGAACCATTTCATCAGAATCTGTCATCAGCAACCAAGTGATCAAAAAGGTTCAATACGAGTGAAAACATCTACAGTCAGATGTTTCTGCCTCCAGATCATTAAGACCACCTTTAAAAACATTCAGCTCCCCAAGATTTAAAGTATCCTGAAACCGATTCCAAGAAGAGGGAGCAGATGTTTGTAGATGATTATTGGACGATGCGAGAATAAACCCGTTTGAGTACGACAGCAGGAATGTTTGTGGTCGACGCCACACGGGAGACGACGCGTCAATGAAGAAAGTACGGGTATGCTAGCAGCCCTTCATTGGCTAAAAGGTTGAGTCACTACACCACCAGAGCTGCTGGAGACGTGTCGCCTTCAAAAACATGTGCTGATGATTAAGGCTGGGAAAAGTTTCGTGTCCGTCCAAAACTTCTTCATGTGGAATGAGGTCGCTGAAAATAGCCCGGCTCCATTAAAAGCCTCCAAACCGCCGTGTTAAAAACAATAATGCATTGTTCTGCTAAAATCTTCATTTTCCCTTTTTCTGGTGTTTTTCTTCAGTTTCTTCTCCGCTGCTGCTGCCGCTGCCACAATGACTCAAAGATGAGATGAAAGTTTAATGATCCCTGCGGGGAAATTGGGTCCCTGTGATTCTTTGTGAAGTTATATAATACAAAGAGCTTTTTACTAAAATAACAAGGAGCCACCACAAAACTATTTATTTTATCTGCGCTGGAAAACAAACTTCTTTACTTCTTTATCGTCTTCTTCATCAGAGAGGACACATCATTACATATCCTGTAAGATATCACTCTTCCCTCAAACTGCTGGAGTGATGAGCGTAGTCCCGGGACACCTTGTGACACAATGCATTCTGGGAAAGGCTGTAGTTTCCATCGACAGTGTTCAGGTTATGTTGTGGACAGAAAATACATGTCAGCATGAAGTGAAGGGAAGTGAAGTGGATTTAAGGATCACAGGAGCTGTCAGGAGGAGCGAGCAAACACACACACACACACACACACACACACACACACACACTCAGGTATGCATGAGTGGACTCCTCAGAGAGACTCTGACTCAGTGTTTTCTGGAGAATACCTGAGTCAGAGAGATCAGCTGTTTTCTTCCTGATGAAACTCTCTGCAGAGCTCTCTGTGTGTGTCTTCAAACTTCTGACAGGTGATCCAGGTGATTTTAATGAGCTCTAATAACGACACGTCACACAGGTGTTCTCACAAGGTCGGGCTGCTCAGTGAGGCCGGGAACACACTGTCTGATGGTATGTCAGCATATACTGTACGAGTGAAGCTTTTACGACAGATGCTGCGGCTGCACTGCATGCGACAAGTCAGGAAATTTAACGCGAGACCTCGACCCTGATTGTGGGCGTGAACAAGCAGCTGTCAATCACAGCAGAGCGTACAAAACAAAGGTCAAACTAACTTTTTTATTTAGGCAAAAGGGTCAAGATTCAGAAACTTCATTACAAATATATTGCACCAAATGCTTTCAGAGTGAGATTTTAGTTCACTGTTTATGTATAAAAGGTATTTATATACATCTTGTTTCCGATTTGAATGCTGGGAAAATAAATGTACCTGTCAATCACGGGAGAATCCAGAATATTCAACGAATGGCAGATCATGCAGCTCGCATCGTACTTATTTGAATATTGTTCACTAAAGTTCATATTTTGTCCCACCCCTTTCTCACGTCTCTAGCCTGCGCCTGCTCGCCAAGCCTCCCATAATCCTTTGCCCCACTCGCGCGTTGCGTCCAATATAAAGTGAATGGGGAGCGAGAATTGTCGCGTACAGTTGGGCTGTGCCAAGAGTCCTGCAGGTTAGGAATCCTCTAAGGCTCTAATTTCAAACATGCTGAGCAGAGGATCAGGGGTTAGGGATTGACCCTCGTGCCCCCCCTTACACTCCACGGCAAACGATGCACGACCGGGCAGAAATTCAGCCTGACTTCAAAATCAGTCGTGCAGCCCAAAAAATAAAATCAAAACGGGCTGAATTTGAATCTGAATGTGTTGTTAAGAAAGATGCAGAGACGTCGTCTGATGAGTCATCGTCTTCGACTGTGGTCCAGTGGTTAGTGCGCGCGCCCCGTGTATGGAGGCTGTGGCCTCCTTTCCCACATGTCATCCCACTCTCTCTCTCTCTTCTAATTTCTGACTCTATCCACTGGCCTTTCTCTGCATAAAAGGCAAAAAATGCCCAAAATAAATCTTAAAAAAATAAAAATGTTCAGCGTTTTATCTCAGAAAAACATTTCTGTGTTATTTCATGACCATCTCTTCCTTTGTTCTAATTTTTAAAGCACATTTTAAATCTAAAGTTGGACACAAAAATAAAACAGAAGTTATTCTCTTTTAATCTGCCTTCAAACATCGTGATATCACACACAGTGAATAAGAAGTGGGTGTAGCCTCCAGGTCTGTGTGGAAGCTTTAACCTGCACTCCTTATAATGTCCAGCAGGGGGAGACTTGCCCAAAGAAATCCACAAGAAGAAGATCCTGCTGCTCAGGTAACTTCTTCAACCAAAGACTGTCTATAAGAAGTGGATGTAGCATCTTGTTTCATTAAAGAAGCCGAAGCAGGAGTCTTTGAAATCTGCATTCTCTGTAATGTCCAGCAGGGGGAGACTACACTGCCTTCTATAAGAACTTGAGTCTACTTCTCAGTTGAACATTTTCCTCCTGAGATCTCAGTCTGTAGTTTCAAGCCTTCTTAAATACAGCGTGATGTTCATTTAGTTAGTCATGGTCCCAAAGAGATTAGAAAGAGGGGAGGAGTTAAGACGGAGTTGCTGCCAGAGCAACCTGAAAAATGTCTTTTTAAGAATTTAGTTGTACTTAAATTCACCCCGAGGAGTCTACGGTTCATATTCATCATTTAGTAAGTTATTGGATCCAATAGCAGTACCAAAAGCTAGCAGAAGTTAGCATGGTGTTTAACATGGATGTTATGAAAGCACAGGGACATCTGACGATAGGGGTCAAAGGTGACTGAAAAGATAATTTATTTAGATAAAAATAAATAAATAATATTCCTATAAGCAGTAATTAGCATGCCTTATGCAGGAAACAGATGTAGTGAAACATGTCTGGATGCACAATGCTAATGACACGCTGAATTTAACTTTGGCAAACCTCTCGATAAATTGTGGCTCCAACTTTTCATCCAAATATGGTCAATTCTTGCACCAAAATCAAAACAAACAAACAAACAAACAGACATCAAACCATCGTATTAAAGAAATAAAGTGAAGTGCCCGGCCGATGTTTAAAGTAACATAAAATAAAGTAAAAGTACCTCAGACTTTAACAGAAGACAATAAATGTCCCCTCGTTCTTTGTGTGTGTGTGTGAGAGTGTGTGCGCGTGTGTGTGTGAGTCAGACAGACACACAGCTGACCTCTGATCAATCTGCACACACACCTGTCAGTCAACCCTGACATCACCGCGGCAACAGTGCTCCATCATCAACACATAAACACACACTGACCTTCAGCCGCTGTAATCACAAACAGACGGCTGGAACCTGTGTGTGTGTGTGTGTGTGTGTGTGTGTTTGTGTGTTTATTGTGGTTTGGGGATGAAGGTTAGCGAGACAGACTGAGAGCAGGGACTACAGCTCCCCCTACAGGCACACAGAGAGAAGTGAAGACAGAGAGCTTCAGCATTAATTCATCAGATTTCTGAGTAAATTCAGGATTTATAAAAAGCCCAGCACACCAATATGAGCACACAAAAATGTGTTTTATTTCCCTTCGTCAGCCTCCAAAGACAACAAACTTTAAGCAAAGGATGTTAAGGTTTTATTTCTTTGTAAATGTTCCAGAATTTGGGCTTAAAGTGAATTTCCTTTAATAAGTTACATGATCTATTGTTTTAATGACAAACCAACAACAAAACAACAACATATCTCAAGATGACACAAATCCACACTAACACAAGGAGAATGGTTACTGTAACACACACTAACACAGTGAGACACACACACACACACACGCACACACACACACACACACACACACACACACACACACACACACACACTGTGACACACACGGTTACACACACTCTTCACCTAAAGCCAGATGTTAGAACAGACAGAAGTGACTCTGAGAGCAGAAATGTCAGATCTGTGCGATGAGAAGAGACAGACGGCCACACAGAAACACACACTGATGTGACACACACACACACACACACACACACACACACACACTTACAGTTAGAGTATCCCACATTGGTCACAGGCATCTGAGCTGTACACATCATTAGGTGTGTGTGCTTTATGTGACGAGTTCAATCAGACAAAACCAAATCAGAGAGCAATTTTTTAAATCAACTGTGTGTGTGTGATTGTGTGTTTGTGTGTGTGTGTGTGTGTGATTGTGTGTTTGTGTGTGTGTGTGTGTATAAGT
>NC_089202.1:30735737-30838237 GCF_963930695.1 Labrus bergylta
TTTATTTGGCACGCTTCTGTTTTTATACAGTTGCTTACATGAGGAGTTTTTTAGCTTAATAAGTCAAATTATGCCTGCACGGTGATGCAGTGGTTAGCACTGTCACAGTGAGGAGGTTCCTGGTTTGAATCCCCGTCCTTCAGGAGTCTCTCTGTGTGGAGTCTGCATGTTCTCCTTGTTCATGTGTGGGTTCTCTCCTGGTTCTCCGTCTTCCTCCCACAGTCCAAAGACATGCTCGTTAGGTTAACTGCTGACTCTAAATTGTCTGTAGGTGTGAATGTGAGTGTGGCTGGTTGTCTGTCTTATATGTCTGTCCTGTGATTGGCTGGTGAACAGTCCAGGGTGTAACCCCGCCTCTCGTCCAATGACAGCTGGGATTGGCTTCAGCCCTTGTGACAACAAATGAGAAAAGCAGTATAGATAATGGCTGGATGGATGGAAGTCTAAATCTTCTAAATACTAAAAATGGATTGCAAGAATCAGAATCTTTTTTTATTGCCAAGTACATTTACACACACAATGCATTTGTCTTGGTGTCTTCATCTTTTTTATAAAATGTCATATTAAAAACTCTAAAAGAGTTTAGTGGTATAATAAAACATTTGGAATAATCTGTGCTAATGCTTCTTTAATGAATCGAGGACTTTTACTACATCCACAACTGATTTTATGTGTATTCAACACATTTTACTCGTTTTTGGCGCGTTTAAAAAAAGGTCTAAAAAAGTGCATCCTCTGATAAAAAAAAGTAAGTCAAAATGCACGACATAAATCATAAAGTTTTACTGTAAAGATCTGGTTAAACTCATGGTTTTGTTTCAGGTAAGAGTGCAAGAAATGTATGAGTCTGAGAATGTCTCAGAGAAATGACCATGAGTCAGTTTAATGTCCTCTTCTTGTAACAAAAACAAGAATGTGTGTATTTTCTAACACAGACTATAACAACAAAAATGAACTAATCACCATGTAGGGCAATAAGAATAATCTGTTTTTCTGTGTGTCTAGCCTGTGTTGTGCTCTTCAAGGAATGAGGCACATGTTGCACACACATTTCTACTACTGCAGCTGTTTAACCAGCCAATCAGATTGCAGGAAGGGGGAAGGGGGGGGTTTGCAGCCAATCAGAAGAAAGCCTTCATATGATCCTGCTACTGTAAACTCTGTGTGTGTGTATGAGACAGAAAACGTGTTAATGTTTACTACAGGCTTCTGCAAGATTCCTGCGGGCATGAGTTTTTGTATGCATGTGTGTGTGTTTATGTGTGTGTGCGTACTTGCATTTCTACATTTGAGAGGCCCCTTAACAGTTGGAGACCTTGAGAACGAAGACATTTTGTTTTTATGTCTTTAAATGCTTTGATTTAGAGATTTAATCGTTATCTCATCACTCATTTATTGGTCAACTGTCTTAAAGTCATATTGCTTAATGATTGTTTTATTGTTTTGGGATTATTGTTGTTTTAGCGGTGTCATCAGGGTGTAATCTGTTTACTAAAGTTTGTAATATTTAATTTCAGATGTGCTTTAAAGATTCTGCAACCTTGCAATCTTATTTAGTGACATGTGCCAGCCAGTGTTGTGGCAAAATACAAAAATCTTGTTTAGACTTAAAACAACATTAGGAACACATGCACGTGCAGCTGTATTGATGGAGGTGTGTTGCTTCAGGAGAAAGGAAGAAGACCAAATACAATCCAGAAAGGCCAGTTTGACAAATCTCCACAAGTTTAAAGATGTTTCAGAAAAGATCATACTGAAAAGAGCAGGGGGCGGGGGGGTGACTCTAATGGTCCTACTTGTCAGATGATTTGTTACCTCTGCAGATATTTTCCAAAATTGGTTTATGGTCTCAATCTTTAGTTTCAAGTCTTCTTCAACACAGCATGATGTTCATTTAGTAAGTAATGGTTCCCTTAAGCGTCAAAGATGATGATTGAAACTACGACAGCAGTAAGGTCTTCATGACTGAATGTTCCACCGCTGGTTTAATTGTCCACCGGACACATTGCACAGAGGGCTTTGAGTTCATCCATATCAGAAGCAAGATAAGGTTTTAAAATATAAACATGCAGACCATGATGCAACAGCCTCCAATTACAGATCAGGGTGTGTATTTTAGTGTGTACTCACTGTGTGAACACATGTGAAGCTCTCCTTCAGAGTTAGTACAGTAACATGTTGCAACATTTCAGCTGAGGAGTCGTAATGATCCCGGGACACATATTTTGTCTAAAATAGGCTTGAAGAAGCCAAGGTTAAAAGAGTGCAGAACAAAAACTGTAGTACCTCAAATGGCCACTTAAAGGCCCTGACACACCAAGCAGCTTGCAAAGAACCAGTGGTGACGAAGGCCAACTGTGGCGTCGCCTTTTGTCTTGGACAAAAAGTTGCTCTTGAACACACCGCAAAGACTACACTATGTACTGTCTGCCAAGCGTGAGAGGAAATAACTCTCCGTTCCAGCAGGCGGCGGTGGTCTGTAATCATCATTCCAAAAAGGGGAAACGTGTCGCTCAACACTCGTAATAAAGTTTCTTATAATCGATGTTTGATAAAAAGCGAATGTTGTTTACTTGCTTTCGTCACTTCCATTTTTCTTCTTGTGCAAAGAGTCGCTTAGCTGAACAGCCAGTCAGAGTGATTCCTCTCACCAACCACGCTGATGCTGATTCAACATTTCAAATCAGCCGATAAAAGAAAATAGTTTTTAATGAATCATTGCAGCTTCTTTTATTTTACACATAACATCCCGTGTTGACTATCACTGTTTTTTGCCCTGGCTGCGCACAATTTCGATACAAAATCAATGCAGTTCAGTTTCTTCATCACTCAGTGTCCTGAGCTGAAAAACCTCTTAGCATCGGCTGTTTTTTGTCGCTTTGCTCACAGCACTCCCAGTTGAAAATTTTGAACTTTTGGAATGCTGCCACACTCACCGACCAATGAAAATCAAAAGGGGCGGGACTTTCTCAAAAACAATGGTGAAGGGAAAAATGATCTGACTCCTCTTCTCTAGGGCATCATTTCCAGGTGTCGAGAGCGGCTGCTGATACTAGAACTGGATTCATATTCATTCTTTTCTGGGTGATATTTCTTAAAAAATAAAAATATTAAGCAAACTGAGCTATTGGTCACGGCCAATGGAAGCAGCAGCTAACCTTTAAACCAATTTTTGTTCCAGCAGTTTGAACCTTTTTGAGGATTTTTCACAAAAATATCAGACAAAAGATCCTCTCACAAGAGTTTATTGTACGAAGGGACTGTTTGAGAAGTTTCTAATATCTAATTTAAGTATTTGACCTGCGTTCAGGTCTGTACAAAAACCATCAAACCATTGATCCATTCTTCACAGACATAGTACTGCAGCGTATATAAGCCATATGTTTCAGGGCATGTCCTCAAACATGTGTGTAACTTCACACATAAATCTGCTTTAGGTCATTCAGTTCACTAACATTCCAGAAATAGTGAACATTTCTCACAGCAGCTTCACATCAGCATTTTCACTCCCACATAAAACACTGTGTAACATTACATAACACTCTGTCCTGGAGAGAGAGAGAGAGAGATAACAACAGACCAGCTAGCAGGTTAGCTTTGCCCTGTTTGCCTGTAGTGCAGAAAATAATGTAATCTGCAAACAAAAGTGTTGTACTTGCAGGTTTAAAAATGTAACACCTCCTTATGATTTTAAAAGCTTTGATGTGACAGCTTGTGTGTAAATAGCTAGCTTAATGCTATAAATAGACTTCACCAGACTAAGGTGTCACAAAGGTCACTCACCTGTGACTAAGGGGTCACATGTTTGCGTTCTGGATCTCCTTCTGTTACAGTTCAAAACCAGACTCAGTTGCTGAGGAAAGTCCAGGACAGAAAAACAGGTTGTAAGAAAAACTTCCTTTCTTAAACGTTCGTAGGTCAAACACAAGAAGGCAGTCAGCGAGGACAGAAACATCCAACAAGGGCAAAACCACAAAATCCACAATATCCAAAAATCCAAAAATCCAATTAAAGGTAAGACTGGAAAGCATGAGACACCAGGGTAACAATGACAATCTGGCAGAGGGCATGGTGGAAACACAGGTCAGACTAATTGGAGATGAGACACAGGTGTGTTGGAACAAAACAATGGCAGGAAGTCAGACGAGAAATCATACACAAGCAGCAGATAACAATTTAATAATTAATAATTTAATACATTTTGATACTTTTCGATGCCATATGCTTAAAAGTTGGACAATATATGTTATTGTTAAGTTTCATGATTTAAAAAAAAAATGCTGCTTGAGTCACATTCCTTCCTGCCTGCTTCATGTTCCACTCAGCTCACCTGTCCTTCTTTAAGTCTGCTGGCCGTGCCCACCTTATCAGTCAACTCAGATCACTTGTGAATGAATCTGCCTCTGATCTCTTATCATAAAGTCATTAAGGTTGTCATAAAATGTGATACTTCGATACCGTTCAGCTTCAAAGTTGGACAATATATGTTGTTTTTAAGCTTGATCGTACCGAAGTTTCATGATTTTCTTTTAAAAATGCTGCTCAAGTGACATCCCTTCCTGTCTTGCTGTGCGTGTCTCTGCTCCGCTCTCTGTCCCATCAATTACACCACTGATGTTTTTATTCAAATCAAATATTTGGTTAGCGTCTCTTAAAGATGCAGAAGTTAACTATAATCGTTTCTGTCTTTTGCAGACAAACAGAGAGCATGAGAGATATCACCTGGTCCCTTATGGTCTGTCTCTTAGTCCCTGACCCGTCGACCTTTACTGTGACCGTCATATCACTGCACAAACACAAAGCAGTTTATTTCAGAAGGGACGATATTCTGTCTAAACCAGGTTCAGGGTCAGGTGACTTTATTTGCACCTGCTGCAGGTTTGCTATCACTCATGCCGTATTGCCGTATTCTACAAACAAACCTAACACCACCTTTTTTTTTTCTTCAACAAAGTACACACAAAAAGGTCAACACCAGACTCTGCATCACTCTAAAAAGCTGAAGTCTGGATCTTAACTCAACAAACATGAACATGGACTTTGCAGCATCACGTTGTCGATGTCTATATTCAGAGTCCAGACCATCAGCAGATTGAGCTGCCAGCTTCCTAGAAAAACGAGACGGTCTGAGGGACAGAAATAGCCTCTGCTGCGTTCACATATGACGGGTCAATGGAGGCTGACGCTCCCTCTCTATTTGCACTCAAGTCTGTTGGAGATCTTTGACCCTGCCAAGAGAAAAACACGCGTGTTGATGTGGAGACGAGGCTGAGGTTGCAGTTTTATGGTATTTAAACCTTTCAAGCACCCGTAGTCTGCTGGATGTTTTGCCACCAGCCATGAGCTGTTTACACTGCATGAGGTCGGCACAAAAAGTCAAAATGACATGCTAGCCTCGAAGACAAATATGCAAAGTTCAACTGAAGACAGAAAGACTTTTTTTTAAAACTTAAACAACACAACATTTTGTGATTTGGCTCTGCCACAGGTTACGTCTCAGACTCTGCTGTTTAGTTCCTTTTTTAAATCAGAAGTAAAAGTTTGATATTAGCTGATACCCAAATCTTTTTCCAAACACAGAAAACAAATTTATGATTATTTAGGTTGTGCACAAAAGAAATACCGTGTTTTTAGTAAAAAAATTACATGTTACGCTCTGTAATGGTGCCCCCCACAAAATGCACGCTGCATATTGTTGTGCCACTGTACGTACAAGAAGAAAAATGATTGTAGATTGTAGCCTCTGCACATGTGCACGCTGTGTGTTTGTGTTGAAGGCAGTGATGTTTGTCTTAGTTTGTGAATGATAAGAATAAGTCTGAGGAAGAGAATATTGGCTCAAAAATGCTAAATCAATGCTTTAACAGGGACTCCTTGGTGTGCAGATCTTTTTGCTTCTTAAAGGGATACTTCACCCATTTGCATTATTCTTTGTATCATTAGAAACCTGGTAGTATTTTTGAATGGTCGTGCATCCCGCCATCATTTTCCCCTGAGATGGGAAAGCTCTGCATTTCTTGTCTGAAGAGGAGCCTCCGATGAAGCAAAAATCGTCATTTTGTGTCATCGGAGGCTGCTGTGGTTAGCGAGGTGAAACTACAACGCTAGTTCCTCATGTTTTCAACCACTGAAGCTACAGACCAATCACAGATCAGAGGGTAGGACCTCACTCCCAGAATCTAAAAGCAACGTACGCCATCTTGCTTGGTAGCTATGCTAACAGGCTCTGTGGAGAAAGCTGAGAAGAACTCAGAAACTGATATGGATGAACGGGATTTTGAAGGTCTTGTGCTCGAATCGGATGTTCGCGACTATCTCTATGAGCCGCAATATAGTGACGAGCAGTTGAGGCTGATGGAGGAACAGGAGGCAGCTGTGCATTCTGGGAGTTGTTGTCTTTCATCCACATGAGCCAAAAAGACACTTTCTGCCTTTTCTCAGTCAAGAAGGCACCAACTTCAAAATGTATTTCACATTTCTACTAAATATATGACCCAATGTCAACACAGATTCATGTTTCAACCGGTGAAGTATCCCTTTGATGCCTGTTTGTTTTGGATTCAGCACCCACTAAGGGATGTGCATGTCTTTTTTTAAGGGTTACACATCAGGACATAACACCATCATCATGTTAATAAAGTTTATTTATTGTATTTTTATTAGACCGCAGTGGACGCTTTATTTAATTTATCAAACTTTTACTGCCATCTAAAGTTGTATCCCCTCCCCCAATGAGGCAGAGGAGTGCTGACAGAGTCACTATTTAAAGATTTGCAGGTTCATCTCGTCCGACAGTTACATCTTACACGGCTCTATTACCACTACTTCATATTACACGGACTAGAATAGCTTTGATCGTCCTCTGCAGACATCAGTTTCCTTTATTAGAACCACGCTCGTCTTCTATTTCTGTTTACACGTGTGCACTAGAGTAGTCTCTGGGAAAGCACCCTTCATCAACAAATACATAAATAGTATATGTTGCCATCCCTCTATGACATGTCAGAAAACACAGACTCAGGAGGTATTTTGTTCTAAAACGACACTACTTGTAAAGTGTTCCCTTTGTTCCCTCCCTAACATTTTCAACAACTGAACTTTCCACCTCACTTTTAACAGATTGAGTAAACGATCCACTTCATGGTTGACAACAGGAGATGTGTAAACATTCAACAACTTTTAATTTCAATATGGCATACGAGAACACCCAGAACATCTGCTCCTCTCGTTTAATTTATGTCACGTTTCCAATGAGAACACATCGTATATTTAAAACTTGCTTAGAGTCGGAGATTATTCTTAAACTGCGGTGTGACAGAGAAACGAGGAGGAGGAGGAGGGGCGAGCAGTGGATGTGTAGTGAGGGAAGGAGTCGCGGCTGAGGGCCAACTGGCTCCTGAAGTGACGGTTGATCTAATATCAGAGGGCAGCAGGTCCATGTGTGTGTGTGTGTGTGTGTGTGTGTGTGTGTGTGTGTGTGTGTGTGTGTTTGGCTGATTCCTTGTGGTTTTGTTCTTTTTAACAGATGTCGACTCAGGATAAATAATAAGTTTTAACATCTCAGTAGAATACACAGCTCTTTTCTTACAGCCTGGTGTTTGTATATTACTGCAGGAGATATTATTTTGATTTTGATTAATCTGTGAAAATATGTCTTGGAGACGATTGCAGTTCTTCATATGATAAAAATAAATGACGGATAATGAGACTTACTGTTACACACATTTCATCCGCAACATGGAAGCAATGTCCGTCGTTTTGACACATTTAGTCTTTAGGGAAGACGACACCGGACAAATGTAAACACTGCTGAAAAACAGTTTGCAAGAAATGCAAGTTATTTATTTTCTACTGCTTTAGAGAAGTTAATTTCTACATTGAAATTTAAATGTGTTGTTCTCATTTCAAGCGATGCTTTGATTTCAGTTTGAAATATTCAATAAATAACCTCAAAATAGTTCAACAGATATGCTTTCTTTTATTAAAACATATCCCAGCTTTAATAGTTGCTGCTCGGAATAACAGAAAAAAACACAAATTTGTACAAATGAAGGATTATTCTGCATCAAGGAACTTTAAATAATCTGTCAGAGGGTAAACAGAATTTTGATCTTGAGATTTTGGTTTATGGACTGGAATGGTAACGTGTGATTGAAGCAAAAAAAAAAAGTCCAATTGTTTACTGCTGTGATAATCACAGGTGTGACATAAACACACAGGTGTGACATAAACAAACAGATGATGAGCTTTTTGTCTGAAGCATTCTGGTCAAGATTTGACTGTTGATCTCGTACTGGACTCAAACTCCTCTCTCCTGCAGGCCGGTCAGTGAAGGTTAGTTTTTAATTTCTGACTCAGCCATAACCACTTCCTGGATTTGTTCACCTGACATCCCAAAGGCTTTTACATAGCAGGCACTAATTGTACTTTCATTGCAAATATATAAGTTGATGATTTGTCCTTGCACTACAATAAATGTTTTACAAATGTTAAGTTTGTAAATTGCATGGAGACATCGAGAGGTTTTCACATCATTAAAGACTTTTGGTCTTATTGGAGGTGGCTGATGTTTATTCCTCTCTCTCTCTCTCTCTCTCTCTCTCTCTCTCTCTCTCTCTCTCCTGCAGACTCAACAACACAACACTCAGCCTCTGGGCTTCACTAACCAGAGGGGGGAGGAAGGGGGAGAGATTCTCAGAAATAGTAATGGACTGCCACAAGTGCATCGTCCACCAGCGAGCAAACAAACGATTCAAACCTGCAGGTCAACAACACCGACCTGAAACCTGCTGCAGACTGAAAGCACTGAATATACAGTATATGCATGTTGGTGCAGTGTGTCCGTTTATTTGTCTGCTGCAGAAAAAAAAAAACAGAAATACATTAACAAACAGATTTATACATGTTTGTGGATTGATGTATTAAGAGGTGTCACATGAACAAACATTACAGGAGTCTGAAAGCTCACAGAGTACTTTCAAACAACAATGATAACAACAGATCTCCTAAAAATGAATATATATTTTTTTGATATCTTTAATAGCTTGATGTAACAGTCTGGTCTCATTGCAGTTTGTGAAATTGTCATGGAAACATACATGACCATTGAGACGACTCAAAGATCATTTCAAGAGGACTGCTCTGAAATAGCTCCTGACCCGGCTGTTCACACACTGACCTCACAGCGGGAGACTATCAGTGTCAGACAGGAGGGGGGACGTCATGTAAAAAGAACGACATGAAAGTGTAGAAATAATAAATAATAATATGAACAATCAAGGACTAAACAGACCAGGGTGGAAAGTGGTTACAGTATCAAGAACCTAAAAGATATATTAAGTCCATTAGAGAGTGGGGCCGTGTTTGTGAAACAGAATTCAGGTTTTAAAGCAACAATTTGTAGAAATTTGGTTTTGTGCACGTTAGTGCATCTGTACTGTGGTTAAACACACAGTGCTGTTAACTCCTCCCCCTCTCAGACAAACGTTCATTCGTCGGCAATCAGAGGCGGGAGAAATCACCTTGACTCTTAGTTTCACTTGGTCATCCATCATGAAGCGCAGGAATAAAGAAGTCAGATATCCAGGAGTACAGCTTCAAGCTTCTCCCACTGAGCATGACATCAGAGGGGAATATGGCGGTTGTGGGAGGGTGGTAAATACGGGACCCTACAGCGTTGGCACTGATGGACGTATCAGGAGACGTTCTGTTAACGTGTAAACTTGTTTGTGTTTACTTTTTGAACCACTCAGTGACCGCCGACGCCTCTCTCTTGAACTGACCCGAGAGAACACACGAGCTCGTTATCAGTGACTCGAGCCTGAATAATAACAAGAGGGAGGGGAAATGTGACACACCGACTCTCTCTGAGCTGTTATCTTAAAAACTACATTATCCACCTTAAAAACTACATTATCCACCATGACACTTTTAGATCGATGAAGGAATGCGAGCTTTAGGGTCCACTGAGTTGATTTTCTTTCCAGAGCTTTCAACCAGCTGTTGCTGTGTTCCTCAAAAGGTTGGGTATCCTCGGTTGTCATGGAGACGGCTCAGGCGTAATCTAAAACCACAGACCAGCTTTAAACCCAAAGTGTCATTATCTCACTCACAATTAACAAACAGCTGATCTTCTTTTGTGGGGGAACACGGTCCGAATAATGAAACTTACAAAGGGGCTTTTCTCACCTACGTCCTGCAGGGGGCGACGGTACTTTTACTAAATAAATCAAATAAAACTAAAACAGAAGAGGATGAGAAATTGAGACTGCCTCTCAGCTGGTTTAAAAACTCAGAAAACCTTTCCGAATAAGTTTTTGTTTTATTGTGTAAATTGAGTTTAAACTTTGACGTACAACTAAAAACAGGAATACAAGACACAAATCAGCTGAACATATCTAATGACCCATTAATTCAGGAACTGACAAAAAGAGTGTGTTCACATGGACTTGAGAATCCTGGTTTCGTTTTTTTAAGTTTCCTGTTTTTGTGTTTGTTAATTTCAACATCATATCCCGATTTTGAGAAACATGATTTTGCTTCTTGTAGAAATCAAGGAAATGTGACACTGTGACTTCTAAACGGGTTGGCTGTGGCTCAGCTGGTAGAGTCGTCGTCTCTCAACTGGAAGGTCGAGGGTTGGATCCCCAGCTCCTGAAGCCAAATGGCCGATGTGTCCTTGAGCAAGACTCTTAACCCCAAGTTGTTCCCTCTGCTTCGTCGGCAGTGTATGAATGTGTATGAATGGATGAGTTAATACTGACGGACTCTTTACTCAGCAGCCTCTACCATCAGTGTGTGAATGTGTATGAATGGATGAGTTAATACTGACGGACTCTTTACTCAGCAGCCTCTACCATCAGTGTGTGAATGTGTATGAATGGATGAGTTAATACTGACGGACTCTTTACTCAGCAGCCTCTACCATCAGTGTGTGACCTGCGGAGTAAAAGCAAAGTCCCTTTACGATTCATACCCCTTACCTGGGTTTCTGAGAGCTGAAGAATACCTGCACGTCCTCATCAAGTCAAACGTGGAGGCTGCATGAGCGTCTTACTTCTGGAGCTCTCTTCTCCCGCTGCTGGAAAAGAGGAGGATACGCCATATCTGCATCTGACATTTGCATTTAATCGTGCTAAGCCCGCAATAAGCCACAGCGGTCGGCACAGTCGCCATGCGTAAATAAGATGCAGTAATCATAAACCAAGATATTCATATTCATATTTTACATGCATACAGAGATATGAATAACCAGGTTTCTGAACCAGGAGAAGACTCAGAACTGGGATACACAAGTCAAGAGTCTGCTCCTCTCACCTTGCCTCGTCTGGCCACCTTTGAACACACCAATGAGTATAGGCACGATTTGGTATGTTCGTTACAAATGTGTTAAGAAATAAAAAGAATGTGATGATTTTCTTTCTTTTGTCATGTACAAAAACGTTACATTTAACATTTCCTAATTTTTATTGTCTTGTTTTATACAACTTCATCATTTTATTGTAACTCTTGGTGGTAAATTCAGGTCAGCATGACCGACCTAACACTCAGTAACAAACACATGTTGTTATGCAGAGAGCGCACACACACACACACACACACACACACACACACACACACACACACACACACACACACACACACACACACACACACTCACACACACACACTCACACACACACACTCAGACAAAGATGTGATCGCAGCTTGTTGTGGTTGATCTCCAGGCTCTCTGTTGTTATTTCATGGCAACAAGCCGCACCCTGCTGTGACTCTGATCTACTGTAACACACAGACACACACACACACACACACACACACACACACACACACACAAACTGGAGGATCCTTGAAAACACAGCTCAATGAAAATAAACCAGAAGAAAGAAATCTGTGAGCAGCTGAAACACAAACAGAAAGCTGAACACAATCCATACGTCATGTGACGGTCGTGCTGTTTTTCACAGAAAGAAAACGTCCCTCTCAGATGTCTGCCACCTTTACCTGACCCTGGTGAACTGTTTTTCCGTCTTTGTTTGTACAAATACGTTGGTCATGTTTACCAAAAAGCAGAAATACAGAGTGAGCTTCACATATGCTTAAGTCGTTTTCACACATGCACTCCGGAAAATATCTATATCATGTCTGGAGGACTGCTCCAAATATTCTCCCGACCTGGCTGTTCACACATGCTCCTCTATCCCTGTGAGATAGCTGAGGGACGGGGGTGTCCTGAGGTAAGACATGACCTAAAAAAAGTGAAATGGATGAAACAACAGAGTCCTCTATAGGACGCTATAATGAGAATATGTGTCTTTCTATCAATGCTACGTGTAGTTTAACAGAATCTCAATCTGAACTAAAGAGAGGAGAAGAACGTCCTGGAGAACAGGAAACATAATGCAGCAGGTTGATTAGAGCACGGAGATAGTAGAGGTGGCGTGCAGACAGTCCATGAACTAACTTTAGTCACAGCATATAAACGTCTCCCACTGGCTCCTCCCACTGGCTCCAGGTGAATTCTCCTGATTATATCCTGCTGCGTTCTCACATCAGCTCACTCTGACTTTCTGAAGAATAAATGCGAGGAGGCTGGAGGAGAAACTCCGGGTGAAGTCAAAGAGAAAAATGTTTTCTGCAAGTGTGAAAGCCTTAACACAGTCAGACAAGCACACACACACACACACACACACACACACACACACACACACACACACATAGCGCTGCGCTCCCCCACTGGCTTTGCGATCGTGTCCTGTCCCTTTAACACCTCTAACTCTAAAGACGGTATAGGGACCACATTGTTCCCCCCATTATGCCTTAGTGACATTAGTCTTAAAGGCGAGAGGACTTCACAGAGTAATAAACATCATAGCTTTAAATGGTGGTCTGAATACAGCTAATATGTTCATGAGTACAACAGCAGTATAAATAACAAAACATGTTTTTCTTTTACTTGTGTTGTGTTGTTTTTCTGGAAATTCTGCTTTTAATTCTGTGTGAAATTGCAGTGGATACAAAGCCATAGAGAGCTGAAGGTAACCAAAACACTCCATGGACTGAATAAAACTGTGTGTTTGTGTGTGTGTGTGTGTGTGTGTGTGTGTGTGTGTGTGTGTGTGTGTGTGTGTGTGTGTGTGTGTGTGTGTGTGCACGCAGGATTATCTCCCAGGTTACTTGGCAGAGTCGTGCTCAATGTTGTGACGACTCTCAGAGAAAGAAGGGTTTTGTGTGTGAGCATGTTTCGCTGCTTCGTGCTTTGATTCTGAAAAAGTCCTCACACACATGCAGCACAGTTTCAAATGGTCCAAAATAATCAGGACTGAAACATGAAATAAATACAGACGAGAATATTTAAATCTGGATCAACAAACACTTGACACTGGGTTTATTAATTCTGCTTTGGAACATGTGTGGAAAATTTGTTTCTACTTCATTAGATTTGTGTGTCACGATTATAAACTATGAAAGAGACTGAGTTTGTGGCAAGGAGCAGCATTTACAGAAAACCGAATAGGACCGAGTATAGATCCCTGTTGCACACCGCATAGATAATAAGATGGAAAAAACAGTCAACAACCACAGACTCTGAATACATGAATGTTTGACGCCTGAGTGTCGTCCCCCGTCTGTTCCTGCAGGGGGCGCTGGAGTCCCATCGATGGCGGTCTCCATGCTGGAAATGCTGTCTCAGTCTAACTTTGAGTCAACCTAATGACAGGCTGAGAGCTGGAGCTGAGGCGGGTTTTAAACCTCCTGACAAACCGTTACACCGCGCCCACCTGTCAATCAGGTCAGCTACACGCCTTATTGTGAATAACTCTTATCCTTCATCAAATCAAAACTGATGAGTCATCAAAACATTCACCCCCCGTACAGTGTGTGTCCATCCAGACATGAGCTAATCGCACCTATTTGGTTTTTTGAACCAGGCTGTAAACATGTTCATCTCTGCTGTAAAAACAGGCTTTTTAGAATGGGTGTGTATGTGACTTCCTGTGCTTCTGCAGCCAGCCTCTAGTGGACACTTGAGGAACTGCAGGATTTTACACTTCAGCATCGTCTTAATTTTCAAACACTGGAGGTTACCGCTTAGTTTAAACTGCCAAAAAATGTAAAAAAACACAATCATTAGTTTCACCTTACATTTATTAGAGCTGATGTTTTTAACTGAAAAGAATCATGGGAGTTGTAGTTGACACTAAAGCCTGTACCTTTTTAACTTTAATCGAATAACTGTATATTTTCTATCCCTTGTTTAGTCTTTATACTGATGATGTAACCAGGAGAGTTTCATGAATGCCTGAAATAACTTCTTACATTTTTCTTTTCAATAATTTTTGACGCACATTTCAAACCAAGAGAAGAAAACATTAAGAGTTTTCAGAGAGCACAGGGAAAGCTTATTTTAGCTTTCGCTGACCTTGAATGGCTTTTGTTGTCATTAAGTGGGTTTGTATTGTGTGTGTGTGTGTGTGTGTGTGTGTGTGTGTGTGTGTGTGTGTGTGTGTGTGTGTGTGTGTGTGTGTGTGTGTGTGTGTGTGTGTGTCCTTTTCAGAGGAGTGTGTACAAACATGGTCAACCATAATAACAGAAAATTAAAGAAAAGACATTTATTAGCTCAGCAGAACACATTGTACCTGCTTTTATCACTTCAATATATGTGTGTGTGTGTGTGTGTGTGAGTGTGTGTGTGTGTGTGTGTGTGTGTGTGTGTGTGTGTGTGTGTGTGTGTGTGTGTGTGTGTGTGTGTGTATTATGTAAAGTGTAACCAGCTCAGCAGACACATCAGCTGTTTGTCTCAAACTGTGGAGTTCACTGAAATATTCCCGCTGGTTCATCAAACTGAGCATGTGCACAAACCCTGAGACAAATATTAGCCCGACCTCGTCGAGCAGGACGGGACGGCGGCCTCTGTGTCACCTTTAGTTTCTATTTATGCAAGGCTTGTTTTATAATTTATCTTTGCACAATCGATCGGACATTACAGAGAGCAACAGCTTCCCCTCTAGGTTTGATTCTCGACAACTTTCACCTCCTAAAGTTTTATGACTTTTGGGTTTAACAGTAAATGAACTCCGGTTGTAATGATCAGAGTTTTATCATTTCTATGATAGGAGCTGTGTCAAAGTGAAACTCGCCTCACACTGACTCGAGGTGATCTTAAAGACAGTTTAACGCCCAGAGAGTGAAATATTAACTTTATGTTTTTAGTGTTTAGTGACCTCTGAAAGTAAAAAAGAAAGCATTTATTTACCCTCAGCTTTTACTCACATTCCAGGAAGTAGACGAGACGGTGCAGGCCCTGACACACCAAGGAGATCGGAGCCGTCGGTCCTATAGTTGGACCGTAGGCGAGCGATCGTCGCCCTATACAGTAGTCTCTGCGGTGTGTCCGGCTCTGTCGCTACCCGTCGCCAGTGCTCAGGAGGTGAACCTCTCCAGCTACCCAACCCAAGTCCCTACAGACTGAGCTACTGAAAAAGATATCGTTTTTTTATTTTTTATTTGATACTATCTTCTGTTATCATAACAGTTTTAAAACACTTGTTATTGGGGGCGATGGGGGCCTAGTGGTTAGTGAGCGCGCCTCATGTATGGAAGCTAAAGTCCTCAAAGCGAGCGGGCCGGGTTCGTATCTGACCTTTGGCTCCTTTCCTGCATGTCAATCCTCTCTCTCTCTGACTCTACTCACTCTCCTGTCTCTAAAATAAAGTCACAAACAACACAAAATAAAAACAAACTTAGTATCGAAAAAGTAGACCAGCATCTAGGCTACTTGTTTTTGGTCATGCAAACCAAATTCTATAAAACATTACAAGGACCTTAAAAAGGTTTGAGAAGTGTGATGACACTTTCATACATCTGTTATCATTTTAGTGAAGAGACGAAGAGGCGATGGCACAGTGTCTGACGGGCTTTACTTACACCGAATCAGAAGACAGAAAAACATCCGCTCCTGCAAAACTCTCATTTGTTTTTTACATAATTGAAAGAAAGTATTTGCAGTAAGTCGTTTGGCCGACATCAGAAATGTTCTGGATCGGCTGCAGTGGAAACATGGACTCCAGCGTCCTCTCTTCACAACAACAGTTTGATAAGTGAAGTCTGCAGGTGTCTCATTCACCTCTAACAAACAAAAACAGAGAGGTGCGAGTCAGTCATCATGAACACCATCCTCAGAGGAGGAAGGAGTTCGCCTGGGCGTGTCGTTGCTCCGCGGCGCAACAATCAAACGTGTCCCTAGAGGAATGCCAGCGGTTGGAACTAATGGCTCCTTTGGGAAACAGCCAGGGCTGCAGGTCTGCTTGTGTTTGTCTGAGCTCGTGTAATCTGATAAGTGATGAATCAGCAGGGCAGAGGGGAATGCAAATAATGTTTTTCACTTCAATAAAGTGATCCTAATTTCAAAGTGCTTCATTTAAAAACAAATGAAGAACAAACTCGGACTATGTGATGAGGCGGCTTGTGTTGTTGTGGAGAGGACGGGAGATGTGAAGATTTGTTTTTAAGGTTTGACACCAAAACATAAAGAGATACAAAAACTGAAGCTACGTTAGCTAACATTATTGTGACGTGACGCAGAGACGTTTTCAGTGGGTCATAAATTTGTACCTGAGAAAAAATATTGTCAAAAAGTAGATGAAGCATTTTTTTTTGTTCCATCCGAGGTCCAAACTGCACAATTTTTCATAAACAAACCCCATTGATTGAAAAATATCAAGGGTCGCAGTTTGTCGTTAAGGAGCCGGTTGTGGGTCCTGACCCAGAACTTTCACCAGATACGTGTGCATTGCGGTTCCGCTCCAGCCCGTTACCGGCTCTGTGCACCCTCGTCCGTCAACCCCACAGCACGGAGAGCACAGTCGGACAGCTGGAGTGCCGAGACAAAGGAGTCCCCACAGTCATTTTACAGATTTAGGGTGAAACGATGTATGTGGTATAAAACTCTATAAAAAACCTTATAAACACAACAACAAACACACAAACGGTCATTTTTCTGAACCGTCAAAACTAAGCCTTTTATTCTGAAAATAAATGTGTTGTTGTGAGATGTTTTAATGTTGTTTCAGTGTCTGACTTCCCGTCCCGCTTGATCTTTTCTGTGATAAATTGATGCACCATGCTCGGGCATCCAGCAAAAATAGAAGCCTTGTGTATCTGCTCCAGAGGGACGGAGCTGAGACGCAGCACAGCGGAGCCAGAGGAAGCACGCACTGAATAAAGTGAAAACCTAGAGACGGACCGAACATGCATCTGGTGGAATTCAGGCTTGATGCCAGTTGAGAACCGCTGGACTAGAAGACGGTCAGAGCTGCTGCAGACTACACACTCGGTAATACTTCCTGCAGCCACTTCCATGAATGAAAACTGTGTGCAAAGAACGCACACACCAATAAACACATAAAGAGAGCGTCACATGTTCTGTTGTTAAATAAACACGCTCGGAAAGATAAGACAGTAAACAATAAATGTTGAAACCCTCTGTGAACTCTGTGCTCCTTCTGTGTGTTTTCACTTTATCTAAAGACGAGTGCTCGCCTGCATGTCCACACATTTATACACACACCACGGTTACCTGTGACTAAAGGTGTGTCAGCGCTCCACCGATAAATAAACAAAAAGCTGACAAAGAGAACTATACTCCACACACAAACTACTCTGCCTTTGCTCCAAGTTTGCATGGAGGGAGTGTCTCAGGCTTTCCATGAACACAGAGCTCTCCAGTCAGCAGAAAAAGTACACACGCACACACACACACACACACACACACACACACACATACATAAATCTGTGTTATGTAATGTTCAGTCGAGGTTCTCTGTACATTCACAGAATCAGTAACAGGAGGTGATCAGGTTGCCGGGGCCCCCAGCTGGACTTTTTTACAAACCACCCCTTCATGTAATCTCTGTTTATCAATCCCACAATGCAACAGGGCTGAAAAGAGGCGTGAAGGAGTTGGGATTGCTCAGGGGGAACCACATTTTTTTGTACTCCCTCACATACACTACATGTGCCCCCCAGGCCAGCTCGTGTTCACACACAGCCGCGGCACATGGTGTATCTTTGACTTGAAGACATGTTTGGTTATGTAATGTTGAAGCCGGAGATGTTTTCACTGTCAGTGAGGGCGAAGCATGTTGACATGTGGTTTAGCACGTTTCATCTGTTTAGTCTTAACTCATAGTTTAACCACACAGGAGAGAAAAGTAGCTTCAGTTTCAAATATTAATAAAACACGCTTATATGACTAAACAATCTGCAACTTGACTAAACGAGAAATTAATCTGCTATCACACAAAACATGGAGGTGTGTGGAAGAGGAGTGATGCATCTTTATTCTTAAAGGAATAATATGTGATTTTTCACACTTAAATGTCGCAGAAATCAAGTATGAAAATAACTCTGTGAGTCATGACTGTCTACAATGGGTGTAACACCCGAGTCCCACTGTCTGTGATGTTTTCAGAGTTTTCAGAGTCCTATCTTCACTTTGTTTACATCGCCGGGACGGCCGGCTGACTCCTCCCCTCGTGTATAAAAGTTGTTTAATTGAGGGACTAGAGAAAAGAAGAATAACATACTGTACTCACTGCTTAACTGTGTTTCTAGATCACGCTCATTTCAGGTAAATTTACATGCAGTGTGAAGATACCAGCAGAATAAAGATCGCTAGCATTAGCATGCTAACACAACAATGCAGCGTGAGTTGTTTTGGTTTCATGCTGGTGCTCAGGGCGACATCTGCTGAATCTAAAAGTTTTATATTCTCACTTTAATAAGGGATTAAAAACTGCATTTTGAATCCTGAGCCAAATGATTCTAACACTAATATGTGAAGTGTTTAACCTTCAGGTGAACTTGGCTCAGGGACATCTCGAGGGCGTTGTTTGCACTTAATTATCACCAATTCCATAAATCTTTCTTCGCGAGTTATTTGCTGAAACTTCTCTTGAGGTAAAATTGAATCTGAGCCCACCTGACGTGTTCCATAACTGCTCTATAAACAAAACAACGACCTGTGTGCACATGAACAGACACATGAGTCAGAGCTGAAGAGTTCTCTGGATGTCGACACAACTCGTTTGGGTAAAAATCATTTCATCGTTTGCACAAACTGTTCAGTCAGTTTAGGGAAGTAAATATTGAGAGAAGCCTTCCACGTGCGATGAGGGAGCGCCCTGCATGTCCCACCCACCTCAAACAAAGACTCACTTTCAACATGACACGTTGCACAATGCTTCATGTGGTTTTCTACTTTCTTAGTGTGTTTCAGTCCAAAGACTAGTTATGTAAATATAACGTTGATTTGATTTATACCCAGTTTAACAGATAAGATGTGGATGAACACCAGTTAGCATTTAGCTCAACAGTGACTGCTCATTTTTTTAATTTCTTCTATCAATATTTGAAATCCTGGACCCAAACCAACCAGCTACCTGAATACTTGTAACTATAAAACATTTGATTCTGCGCAAAAAAGCTTTTGGAAAATTAGGAAAAAGGCAAATGTACAAGACTGTGGACATCATTTATTTCCGGGGGTAAACGGACTACACATCCCACAATCCATTGCGATTCCAACAAGACCCAACAAACGATAGTTTTGCACTTTTTTCTGACTTTTTTCCTTCTTTCTACATTTATCTTTATCATATTGTTCATAATAATGTTGTAATGTATTGTAGTGTGCAGCTGACAGTTGAAGTTCGCCGGTTCATTAAACATTTCCATGGTAACAGCGGGCTCCACCAATCAGAGACGGCACTGGGACACTCTAGGATTGTGGGTAGTGGATTGTGAACCGTGTTTTTATTTTAAACGAGGTTGATATCATACAAACTTCTGTCTTCTGCGGGAGCACATACCATCATTTCAGCTCGTGGTAAATCAAGCTCGATGGTCAAATGAGAAAACTATCAAATCCACTATTCTGAATCACACAAATCATTTTCGAGACACCCAATCAGCTGCTCTCGACCGGTCGGATGATTTTCTGGCGTTTTTGATATTTTTGGTGGACGACTGTACACACACTCTCACAGTGAGAGCAGAGACGAGAGCGGATTCCTCGACCTGCCATGGCAACAGCAGGAATGCCTGTTTTTTTTTTGTTTTTTTTAAGATTTATTTTTGGGCTTTTTGTGTCTTTATTGGAGAGATAGGACAGTGGATAGAGTTGGAAATCAGGGAGAGAGAGAGAGAGAGTGGGGAATGACATGCGAGAAAGGTGCCACAGGTCGGATTTGAACCCGGACCGTTCGCTTGGAGGACTACAGCCTCCAGACATTAACCACTGCGCCACCAGCACCCCGTACAGTTATTCATTTTCTACCCCAATTTCACTCGTACAGCGTGAACACATAAACCGCGATCTTTGGTCATTGCGTCGTAATCAACACAGTCGTACTGTGCGAGCTGACATTCCAGTTACAGTGTACCCTGGGCGTATTTAGCTAACTTTAGCCACTTTGATTTGTTTGCTTTGTAGACCAAATCCAAAAAAGGAAGAGTTAGCGTTCAGTGTGACGTAGCTAGCTAAAGAAAGCGAACATAAGCTAGCTAAGTCACAGCCCACCAGTGAGAGAAGTAGATGAATGAGCGGTTGTTAGCATGTAGCATAGCATGTGAAAGGCTCTGTTTACTTCAGCTGGATCACTTTGTTCTAACCCTTCAGCACTGTTCAGAGCTCAGATCAGCTGAGAGACCCTCTGCCGGGTTCAGGAACACGTTTTCACAGCTCAACAATAAACCTGTTGATGAATTTCTCTGTGTGTAATTGAAGTTGTGACCATGCTTCATGCCCCTCAGGCCTGCAGGCTCACACCACAGCAACAAACAAATCCTTTGATATTACTTCCTGCCATGTGCAACCTCCTCACATTCCTCCGAGAGGGAGCGAGAGAGCGGTGTGTCTTAGAGGGGGCCGATATAAAACTGGCCTCTCTTTCTCTCCCTCTCTCTTTGAATGGAGGAAACAAACTCGGTGAACCCCGAGCGGCTGGCAGGCCTCCAACTGCTGTCAAAGTTGATCCTCTGGCTGAAAGGCCTGTTTTCTTTTCTGCTCGCTCTCCATTCAGCTCAGCCGGCACCACATGTTGGCCCGTTAAAGTAAAGCAAGGACGGCCTGATTACGATTACAAACAGAAAGTTTAAAAGATTTGTGGCGACCAAGGAGGCCTCCAAGTTTAAAGATACACTCACACTGCCTGAAATCTGCCAAACACTTCACAGAGCTGCAGGAAAACTTTAGAAACGAGGTGACGCAATCACAGTTTGACTTTCACAACAACTGTCTGGGTGAAAGGGTAACGCTGTGTGTCTTCATTATTCATTTTCAAATAAACAAATTATCCCATTGTCACACCATGACCAACAATGTCCTGACCAGTGTCCCACAAATATACAGATTCATGCTCAATAATCCCTGAAAAACAGCTTCTCACTGTATGAACGGGAGACAAAGGGCGATTGTTGAGGACTATTTTCAGCAGAGTTTCCAAATGTGGTGTTGGAGTGAGCACTGAGGGCAGCAGGGCGGTGTTTGAGGTTAAGCTTCATAATACCTATACTATAATACCAGTACAAAAACAGTTCTTCCTCCTAAAGCTCGTATGAGTCACTTTTGGTTTCTGTTGATTTTTGCGCCCCCTTTGGACAAAGTAGAACCTTAACTCTTTTTCTGAACTCGTCAGGCGTAAGTCGTGTTTTCTGGTGACAAATCTTGAACACTCAAAATGAACATTAAGAATGTTTCTGCATCATTTCATATCAACCTCTGCAGTCCTCATTCTTGCACGGCCTGCTCCGACCTCCAGAACAGCGGCGAGGAAGTGTGGACAACAGGAACGTGAGGAACACAAAGGGGAAATCCTTCCTGCATATTATCCCAATCCAAAAAAATACTATCCAAATACACGTCAAGCTGAACAGAGCAGATTGACCCGTACAGGAAGTCAGACTGGAGAACTCATAGAGCATCCGGTCAATTTCAAAATAAAACACAATGTATAGACTCCTGATCGTGTATCTCATCACTTTGTCAACATGACGTTAAAACAGGCACCGAATGAAACAACAAATCAACCTCAGAAAGACAAAACAACATGTTGTTTGGATATTTTTCTCTTTATTCCCGCGTGATCTCGCAGTTCTCCTGTGATCTTGTGAAACCAGGAATCCAGGTGCTCTGCTCGGCTGCGCTGTGCCCACGCTTCAGAAACTGACCCCCGTCGTTAGCGCACACTGATCCCGCAGAATCTGCCGATTAAAGTTAAATGTGTGTTTTGGTTAGCTTAAGGGGAGGGGCTTCATGCCTGGGTTCCCACCAGACAGCTCGGTCTTTGCTCCCAAAATGTCCGCACCTGTGGTGAGGCTGTTTTTAGCTTCACATTTGTACGGAGGCTTCATGCACTTCTCACTTTAGGATGACCACCATAAGTCCTGATTTGACCGGGACCGTCCCGTTTTCAAGCTCTTTGTCCAGAGTCCCCACAGATATCTATAAAACACTGATATGTCACGGTTTTTAACCGGTCCCTGTCACGGTTTTAAAGAACCAAAACAACACACACACGCTTGCTACATTCATCTGTAAATATGTCGATCAATGTCTTTGCCGAGGCTGCTGCTGTTTTAACCAATAGAGAAATAAAACTGAGGCACCGCGAGTCAAAGTTCAACACCGATGTTTCTGTACACGTGTCAATGAATCTCAGGGTTGCAGCTGTTGCTAAGCTAACCTAGCTTATGATGCTAACAGGACCGTCTGCGTAAGGTCAGGTAGGCGAGCTGTCATCCTGAACAGGAAGTCGTTTTCCAAAGAGCTACAGGGGAGTTACAGCTTCCTTTGAATAAGGACCAGCCAATGAGTATGCTGCGTTTTACACAAACTGTAAGTGTCTAGTTTCAGTCGCACGCGTCGGAAATGTCGACACAGAAAGCTGTATTAAAACGAGTGAACACAAACGGTGGGTTGAGCCTGGAAGTAGAACTGTTACGACCAACTTCAATGAGATAAACGCCGCTGATAACCGACCTAAACGAGCTGTTCAGGAGGGCTGTTTGACTGCCACCTTGTGTGGCCAGTGAAGGTCACTGATCCGTGGCTGGACACGTCGGTTTGTGGTAAAGTCAAAGTGACGATATGATCACCCTGAAACGTTCTTCTAAAGCCTCCACTGAGTTCATGTTAATATGTAAACATGCTAAAATAAGACGAGGAACAATAAATACATGTAGGTCTAACAGTTACTAAACATCAGTTTGTTAGCTAATGTTAGCATTTAGCTCTCAACTGCTAACGTAGCTGTATGGACTCTGACTCAAGAGATAAGCCTTACACGCCTTTGAACTCCACTTCCTGGTTCATTTTTCTCCCCCATCTTTAAAAACTGTTGCTGCTCCTTTAATGGACAAACAAACCGGCTGTGTTTTCATTTTGAGCAGTTTATTAATCTTCTCTCTCGTTTGACTGATGTTGTGTTTATGTGACACACACTGAGGATTACAGCTCGCACATACACAAACAAAGGAGGAGGATGAGGTCACACACACACACACACACACACACACACACACACACACACACACACTGTTGTTGAGGTGGGTTCAGGGAATGTGTGAGAACAGCTGCTGCTGTTGCAAACAAACAGGAATTGTATTTGAACCACCGCCGCTGACTCACAGTACAGGAAAACATGAAAGAGGGAGGAAGTATGTGACCCGGTTTTCTGCCAGCTCACTTCCTCGTGTTGTGAAGCGACTTCTCAGTGACAAAGACAAAGAAAACATGACAGGAAGAGGAAGACGAGAGCTATGACTCAATCCAGAGCTCTGTTTATTCTTCTGTTAGGTTAACATGAAGGAGGTTTTTTTATCAGTTTATTTACACAAAGTCTTGATATGGTTCATCTTCAGGAATGTGGGATGCAGTCTGGAAACACAGCGCAGGGTGTGGACTAACTAACAGGGGAACACTTACATACAGTCCAGTACAGCAGCTGTCAAGATTATGATTTTCCATTCTGAGAAATTGACTGGTTGAGGTTTTGATAAAACTGTAAGGGTCAGAGTTTTGTGTTTTCCTTTTGTTCAGTGACGCAAACAAAGCGCTCGACTCAAAACAGAAAAAGAGGCGTTCAAAGAGTAGATAAGAAGATCTCTTTTACTCTCAGCTAAACATTGTGTTGATGAGAGCGACATCCCAGCTGTTTCATACAGAAGTACAAACTGACACACTCTAAACACACTTTATGCTTACAGGTGCCACATATTTTTGTCAATTTTGATCTACAGGTTTTTATATTTTGGTCGTTTACATAAATTCATTTCTCTGTTTGTATTCTCTAAAAAGGTTGAGCAAACACAGGACGCAGCTCAAACTGTCTAACTGCCTTCATACTGTGACACTTCTGTCATCTAAATCCTTGGTTCCCTACCTGGGGTCCTGGGTCAAAGATCTCAGGGGGGACGCGGGGCTATTTCTGCTTTGAGGTTGTCATAGTGTTGTAGTCCAAACCAAACTGACTGAGACCAAGATATACCCAAGACCAGAGTGCTCCGAGACAAGACCGAGACAAGACTAAAACCAAGACCAAGGCAGGACGAGACCGAGTCAAGACTAAAACCATAAATATCACAGAAGAATCCTCATCTTGTGTGCAGCGTGTCGCTCACTTAGACCGCAACACCGGGAATGGATGTGGCCGTAATCAGGGGATAAAAAAATCAAACTACAAATGAATTGAAGTTTTTAATCTTTTAGAAAGAGAATGTTTTCCTTCTAATCTTTCAGTGGTGGTCTTGACCGGTCTTGATTCAAAGTCTGAGACCGAGTAAAAAATGCTTTTGATTCCACCCAGACGAGACCTTCAAAAAGGGGTCTCCAGACCGATCTGGAGAACTACAACACTAGGTTGTCAAAATGAGATGAGCTGATAAAACACTTCCTGGATCGTTTATAATGATTTCTTTTGGTAAGAACGAGTCTGTGTGTGCAGACATTTTATCAATGAAAACTTCAAATTTAATTTAATTTTGTCCTCTACGTATCATTTCTTTCTGAGTGGGTCCTCGGGGGTCCCAGCTCTTCTTAGATACAAGAGGGGGGCTCCTAGTGAAAAAGGATTTGGGACATGAACTAAATCATTTTGTTTTATTAAGGTTTTAATTTAGCACCTTTTACTACGGGACAGATGACATTAAATAGAAACCAACCGACCCCCCTGCTGTGTGAATTATCATGTTTATAAATGTACCAATGGTACAAATAGCACTGTGTTGAGTGTCAGTAGTAAACACATGAAAGGAGTCAGAAACAGTGTCTCATATGCAGACACATCCTGCTCACATCGACGGTGAGATGTAATCAAAGCACTGTTTGTTTCATGATTCAGGAAGTCGTGACTGTTTATCTTTGCTTTCACATTTTGGTAACACTCCTAACTGCCACAACCTCCCTGGATTCCAGTATGACTGCACGGCTGCCTTTGAGACACACAGGAAACCTCAGCCGGCAGCCTCTGATTGGCTCACATACCACGTGTTGGCAGTCATAGTAGCTCCTTATATGGTCGCGAGGGCTCTCTCTTTGACCGGAGCATCAGGTTTAGCGGCTGCTGTTTTCTCAGAAACAGAAATGAACACCATGTTCTCCCACACGGTTACACACCCCGTCTGCGCTCCCTATTGTCACCGTGCACATGCTGGATGCCATCACACACAAATATTCAAACGTATTTATGCTGAATTAGTCCAACATTAAAGACTACTTTTAGTGTTTTTACCAGATATGTGAATATACTTCATCATATGCAGAGATTACAGGAGATCAGATAAGGAGACTCTGAGTTATACGTTCACACTGAAAATGTTTTATCATCCTTTTTCACAAACTTTATTTATAACAGCTGTTACCTAACGTGCTGCTCGTGGTGTTCAGAAATACTTAAGTTATTTATTCCTCCCGGGGGGAATTTGGGTGTCACAATTGCTCCTACACGGGTTACAAGCTGAGGCCTATAAACATAGAAGATATGAGCATGGAGCTATAAGAACAAGGAAAGAAAGATGCAGAACAATATGTTCTGTAGCTGCATACAATGCCATAAATAACATGGCCTCATAATGAAATGTAACATGTAGATACTTTAGAAACTCATGTAGGCCTACAGATTCTGCTCTGCATGCATCAAAATATGGGAAACTTTTCCATTTATTTGCTTTCATTTTGTTAGTTTAGCAGCTAAAAGGAGAAAGGTCTGCACACAGGTTCAGCTTATAACGGACGACTTTATTTCACCGGGTGACCTCTGATCTGCAAGATCCTCCTCGGGTCCTCCTCTTAAATCGAAATGGTCAAATAAAATTGCTCCTTTTTCCTTTTCCCCTGCAGTTAGTGTTGCAACTTTGCATTTTGCCTGTCTGTGCACACACTAGTTTACACTGTCTCAATCCTGTGGAGACACACTCCTTGGCTTGGATGTTCTTTCCAAATGATCAAATCAATCAGGGTGTAAAACGTGTATCTGAATTGGCAGTGGAGCTGAGTTTCTTAACTGGGTTGCAGAATCAAAGGGGGGGTCACAGAATGTGTTGCATCACGGATGATTTGATCTGGAAGGTGATTATTATGCAGGCACGTGTATTTGTTTGTTTATCATGATATCTCCATTAATAAAGCATTCACACATGAGTGTCAGTGGGTGCAGTTTGAAAATGAATTAAATCCACCCGAGGTTTCATGGAGTCGTTTTTTTCAAAAAAGAAAAACGTGCTTTGTTTGTTTTGCCTGGACGGACAGCAGCAGACAGTTACGAGTTATGTAATGTCCATTTGAAGGGAGCGGTCCAAACGAGCGGGTTGAGGCGGGAAACAGAATCACCTGCACTAACGGTACAAACGCGTTTTATTTAAACTTATGTCGTTTCAGGATCGTGTTTACAATCATTTATGTTTAACAGATTAGTCTCCTGGGTGATTCCGCGGATTCTGTTTGAACGTGTGATTTATTTTGGTTTGAAAAACACCCCTCCCCGTCGCGGAGGAGTTGGTACGGTCCGCGACGCGTCATCCATTGTTTACAAATCAACTCGGCTTGTTGGATACAGCCGAGCGGCGTGGTGAGAGCAAGCAGCAGCCCGGCGGCTCTCATTCACACCGACAGCAACAAAACACCGGAGAAGAATTCAAAGCCGACAGACTGTCCGCCATCATGCCGTGTCGGAAGGAGAACTACATCTTTCTGGAGCAGTCCGTCACCGTCGACTCGAAGGAGGTGGACGCGCTGGTGACGAAAATCGGCGAAGCGCTGCAGCTCCACAACAACAGCGGCAGCCACCAGAAGACCGTGTCCGTGTCCATGTCGTGTCTGCACGGCAGCACCGGGGTCAAACCGGCGGCCATCACGGCGGGAGCTCCGGTGCAGAAGCGGAGCGGCTGCTGCATGCGGCTGAGGAGCGGCAGGGGACACCGGGGCAGCAGCAGGGCCAGCCCGTACAACGTCCCCGGATCTAACGGCGAGCAGGACTGGGACCAAATCAGACCGTGGAACAGGAAGCGGATCACCGTGGAGGAGGACGACGACCCGCACCGGCTCCTGCAGGAGCTGATTCTATCCGGGAACCTGATCAAAGAGGCCGTGAGGAGGCTGCAGTTCTCCGACGCGGACTGTGGAGGTTTCCCCAAAGCGACCGGGGACAGCAACGTGCCGAGCTGATAACGTAACGGCCGAGCCCGGGGGGGGGGGGCAACAAGGACCGGGTCTCCGCCGCCGTGTGTCTGACCCTCTTGGACCGGACACGGAACATGGGACTCTGCAACATGACTCTCTAGATTTACAAAATGTCACAGGACTGGTAGCTATGTTTTCTAATTTTCATCGATCAGTCGGTAACGTTTGTTACGCGACGTGTCGGCCAATGAGACGTGTTGTTTATGTTTGAATGTCTGACGTGGAGGTCTGAGCCGAGCTTTGTTTCTTCAAAAAGGGAAGAAGAAGAAGAAGAAAAACATCCTTCGGTGTAAAAAATGTGAATACAAACCCCACATGGATACTTCTTATTTTATTTCTGGGTTGTGATTCAGTGAGTCCTGAACAATGGGGGGGGGGTCTTTTCTTTTCTAATGCAGTCACAGTGAACAGGAAGTGTCGGCTTATTCATTTCTTATTTACCACTGCATCCTGGGATTTGTTTGTGTCCTGGGGGGGGGGGGGGAGGTTTGCTCATTGCTAACCATTCCCTGCTTTTGCAGACCATTAAGATGGGGGGGGGGGGAGGTAGTAGCTCCATTTTGTTTACAATCTAATGCTGTATGGGGGGAGAAGGGGACGTCCCCCCCCCCTCATTTCAAAGAGGGTTGTCCTCCTCACAGAGCAGACACATGAGTCAGTCACGCAGGTTTATTTGATGTTTCGGTCTGAGTCGACTTCCTGGCAGCTCCACGTCTCGTGAAGGTTTCTGTTTGAAAAGGGAAACATGGATTCTCAAACATGTGAAGGAGGAGAAGCAGAGACAGCAGCACGCCCTTTTTCCCACAGGGCTTCTGGGTGATGTGTAACACTTTGTTTGTACTGCTTAAAGAGGGAGGGGGGGGCGGGGGGGTTAAAGGTCGGGCTCTCACATGACAACACTTGTGGTGCTTTCACCTTTTTGGAATTCCTGTTGAGGAGTTCAGTCTGTGTTTGTTTTTCTATTTGTTTTCTTCTGGTGTAAAAGAAAAAAACCACCATGACTTGCTTCGTACCGAAGTCTCTTGATAATGTTCCTGAGTTTTTCAGGCTCTTTTTTTTTTTTTTGTTGTTGTCTTAATAAACTTTTGTTTTTCCAGAATCCTCTGTAGAGTTTTTTCTTCCTCCTCCTCGTCGATCTGACGACTGAAGCTGAAACTCTTTTCTAGAAACTTCTCTCACTTGTTTTGTCAGGAGTTTTTCTGGTCCTACATTAATGCTGATGTGTGTGCCGCTCATGCTTCCTCTGGGGGGGGGGGCAGCGTGGTCTTGAAGGACACATGCTCGTTATTATCGGCCTATAAATACCCCCCCCCCCCCTCCACCCCGGCAGATCACAGCAGGCACGACACCAGCGGTGAAAAACATGTTTTTCTCTGGTGGACTCAGTCAAGGTCCTGCTCTCACACACACACACACACACACACACACACATTGTTTATGGCGGCTCCCTCTGCTGTCACAGCTTGGTTACTGAGTGTGTGTGTGTGTGTGTGTGTGTCGTCATCCATCACAGCCTGCAGCAGATGGAGCTGACATCATGTTTATGGTCCTTGTTTGGATGTTTGGTCTCTGACAGCAGGTCGAGATAACCCGTTCAAACACAACAACCCTCCACGATGAGATAAAAAATATCCATAAAAGTTTTCAGAATAAGAGCTCACAGATATCCAGAGTGAGATGTTTCATTTCAACTATCTACAACTTTGATTCCATTAATGAAGAGTTTAAAAGTAGTAAACTTTTTTTATTAAGTGTTAAACTGGACTTTGTATTTAGTGGAGCTATGCATCTTCACTGATCTCACGGTTTGATTCATTCAAACATTTATTTATTATTCTCTAAAGGCCTTCAACGTTTCCCTCTTTTCTAACGCCATCGAGCAGAGTTGGAAATGAGCTTTTTCACCGACCTGCCGATTCAAGAATTCAAAGCCAGTCACTTATTTTTTTTGCAGGATTCAATTTAAATTGTTTCCTGAACTCCCTCTGTCACTTTACTTTTTATTTACCTGCCACCTTGGCCGGTAAGTTGAGTAAATTCACTTGCATGTGGCGGAGGATGGGGGCTGATTTTCCAACACTGTCGAGGTTACAAGCAAAAAAACAACAACAAACACTTAATATAAATCAGCTGAAACACTTACAACAGAAACAAAGTGGCTACAAATCAAAATCCTAAACTGCAAAAAAAAGAGAGGGAAGGACTCCGATCTTTAAAGACTGCTGGAGGAAGCTTCATGAGTTTAAAGGGAACATATCATCCCCCTCCTCCACCTTTTCAAACAGTCCCCTCCTCCACCTTTTCAAACAGTCCCCTCCTCCACCTTTTCTAACAGTCCCCTCCTCCACCTTTTCAAACAGTCCCCTCCTCCACCTTTTCAAACAGTCCCCTCCTCCACCTTTTCAAACAGCCCCCTCCTCCACCTTTTCAAACAGCCCCCCTGTGGTCTAAATGAAACATCTGTGCTGTGCTTTGGTCAAAATATAACATGAATCAAGCACCAGAGGAGGTTTGTGACCCTGTATAAACCAGCTCTCTCACAACGCTCCGTTTTGGTGTGTGTCTCTTTAAATGTAATGACCCCCCCCAAGTTTTCCCAGTAGACATCACTCCTCTGTAGAGAGAATAAAAATGGCCGACCTGTGTAAAAGTTCTGTTCTAGGCTGGGGGTGGAGTCCATGGGTGGAGATACCAGGGGAGAGGAGGGGATTTTGTTTTCATCAGAATCCCACTGTGACATCACAAGGAGAGCACATTAGAAACAGAGCATTTTTCTCTGTGTTGTAAGACTTATGCAGACCACAAACAAAGGACTGGATGGTTTATTTCACATGTTGTGGGTCAGTAGACTCTCAGGTTACCAGATAAATGTTCACAAACACTAAAAGTGGATTTTTCATAATATGTCCCCTTTAAAGGCATCAGAATAAAAAGCAGATTTACAGAGTTCAGGACTTTAAGAAGGAGTCGATCTTTTGATGATCAAAATCAAATTAAAGAGGCATGATCAGATACAGGATCAGAGTGGATTTAAAACAAGAAACTTCACACACATGTTTTGAGGAGCTCTGAGAATTATTTAAACTGAAGAAGAGGAGGAGAGTATGTGACCTTTAAGTTTTAAATATCTTTCCCAGTTAACCGTACCTTCAACATGTGATGTAGCACATATTTCTGCTCTCTTTGTCGTTCTTTGTATTTGAAGTTGTTTGCAGAGTCTTCATTCTCGTCCTCCTCTTCCTGCAGCTCCTCAAACAAGTGAAAGTGACCCGTGTGTTAACAGCAGTGTGAATCAGACAGAAACAACAAGAGTCTGTGAATGAGCTCTCGTCTGTGTGGGCGGTCGACCTCCTACACACACACACACACACACACACACACACACACACACACACACACACACACACACACACATAGCTTCACTGCATTCTGACGCAACCACAAACAGGATAAAAATAGGAAAGCTGCAGATGTAACTGTGAGCTCTCTCATTTCTAAAAAAAAAAAAAAACCCTGACTCTGCTCTCGAGGGTTATTACGTCATCTTATAAAATGTTCATCTCATGAAGAAGAAACACAAAATCAACTTTGACAGACTGATGAGTGAGGGTCTTAACTTTTAAACTCAAGTTTAACATGTTGGGATTTAAAAATGAATGTTTCAAATGTTTGCTTTGTTCTCGGTATTGGTTTAGTGACATCAAGTCGAGTGCATGCACACGTTTCAGCCAATGAGGAGGAGGAACGAAAAAGGAATGAAAAAGTTGATTTGATGATGATGTTGATGACATTAGTGGGAGAAGAGCAGAAGTATCTAACACCTGCAGCTGAAAGAAAAATCAATGACGTGAACATTGAATCTGACTCTACAAGATCCACAATCATTCTTTTCAGAGTCACTAAGGACAAAAATGTCCAATTAAAAAAAACTGCTATAAAAATAGAACAGATTGGTATTTCTTTCTACTATTTTCTGCATAAATCTTTTAAACAACTCCAGCCTGGCTCAAAACGATCAAATATTGAATAATTATCAGGAATTGAACCCTTTAAATGCCAAAATCATGTAATCAAACTGGCATTTAAAGGGTTAAATTCCTAAAAATGATTGAATGTTTGGTAGTTTTGAGCAGGGCTGAAGTTGTTGAAGTTGGATTGATTCTCACCAGACTTCAGACTCGTACGTGTCACTTCCTGTATAATAACCTTTACACAGACACTTTATCTTACATGTAGAATATGAAAAATAAATATCAGTAAAAAGAAACAACTTGGTATATAATAATAATAATAATAATAATAATGTATTTTATTTACGGCTGCCTTTCACATCACTTGAGGTCACCTGACACAGCAGTGAAAACAAGAACGCAATCAACTACATGAACAACAGAAACGACAAAACAATAGTGAGACGTGGGCGTGGTCAGACAGAATAAGCAAATCTAAAAAAAGGTGTTTGAGATTTAAAGGTGGGAAGAAAGTTGATGTCATGGATGGTTATTGGGATAGAGTTCAAGACCCCATTGATGAGAGGCGGGCAGGAGGTGTGCTGAGGAGCATGGAAGAGGCAGAACGGAGGGTCCGGGTCCGAGAGGGCGTGAAGGAGTGAAGATCAGAAAGGTACGGAGGAGCGAGAGTCTTGAAAGTGAGAAGGAGAATTTTAAATTAAAGTTAAAATAAAAATTTAAATTGATTTAAATGATTTAAATTTAGTGATGATCCGGGCAGCTGAGTTCTGGACCAGCTGGAGTTTATGGAGAAGCTTGAGAGGTAGACCAGAGAATAATAAATTAAATTAAAATGTTAAACTGTAAGTAAAGAAATGTTGTTTGTTTACTTTCAGGGATGAAGCATGTTGTCTCTGTGAACAGAAGCAGAATAACAAACTGCTCATTTACATAATCCAGATTAAACACACTGCAGTGTAATGACTGTAGGAGCCCACTAGAGGGCAGTGTCACCCCAGCACACAGAGAACAGCTTCAGCAGCTCACAGCTCTTTATGTGCTGCAGTTAAAGTTCAGAAAAGATTCAGATTGTACCAAATTGGAGCCGTATTCACAAAGCTTTCATCTGTTAGACAAAGCTCGTTATGAGAACTCAAATGCTGATCAGGCACGGAGGAGGTGCAGACTTACTATACTTGAATTGTGAAAGATTCTGTTGGTCAGGAGTGTGAAGAGGAGGAGCAGGAGCAAGGCAGGTGAGTTTGCAGGAGGGAGTTCAGAGAAGTGTGCAGATTAAGGGTGAATCCAGTAGATGCAGGAGTTAAGTGAGATACTGGGGTGATGATGCAGAGATAGAAAAGCGACACTTTCGGTCCATCTTGGAGAAATGCACGGTGAGTCCCTCTGATTGGTTCACTCCACAGGTGCATCTAATCACTCTTTAAAGCTTCTTTACCTGCTGATGTAAATCTCAACAGGTGAAGAGGCTGCTGTACAAGTGGCCATGTTTTTACAAACATTTTGTAAGCTTTATATTTTTAATTATCAGCTGTGGTGTCTGTTTGCTGGTTGAACATGCAAACTGTAAACTGTAAACTGGCCTAATGGAGAACATGAAGTAATAAAAAAACCTGAGCGGGAGTCATTCTGCTGGGAGTGGGACAGTACAGGATTATTTTGTGGGAGTGGGACCGGAGTGAAGAGCCGTTCCCGTGTCATCCTCTAGTTCACATAAAAACGCAAAACTTCAGATTTAAGCCCCTCCCAGTTTAAGTCCCCTTGAGTAACTTCTGGTGCTTCTGCATGTTTTGACAAATAAAAGCAGCTCTCCATTAGAGTCCTCTTCCTGTTTGGTGTTGATTAGTTATTAGCAGATTAAGAATATGGAGAAAAAGCAGCGAGACATAAAAAAAGATGAGCGTTATCATCTGTCCAGGAAAGACAGAATGATGCTCGTATGCATCCAGCCATGCAGCCAGTCGGCAAACTGTCTGAAGCTGGGATACAATTCTTGATTTATTATTATTATTAATGATAATGATATATAATAATGATATCCTAAATTTGTGCACAGTTAAATATTATTTCTATGGGAAAGTTTGTATCTTTACCATCTGTGTACAGGTTTTGTTTGAGAATAATTAAAGGTCCTCCTCATGTCGATGCCTGTCCCAAATAAAGGAAGGGTCATCCGAGTGAAGTGAATAAAAGCCTGGGATATTAATTTAAATTTTACAGAACATCCAAAAGAACCGAGTCAAGGAGGAAACGCCTCCTGGTGTCAGACATTTGAACGATCCAGGTTTGAATAAAAAAGTCAAACAATAAGTGAAGCAAATGCAGGTTACCTGAGGGGGAACAAAGGAAGCACAACAAACAGAAACTCACTTTTAAAACTGTGAATTCACTCTAAAGGCCCTGACACGAGCAAAAGTTGCACTTGAACACACCGCAAAGACTACAGCCGACAGCCAATCACCACGTACATTCTGAGAGGAAATAACTCTCCATGCCAGCAGGGGGCGGTAGTCTGTTGTTATGATATGAGAAGACCATTTTCACACTGTTGTCGGTCACCACTTGTATTATAGGTCGTCTACTAATGGAGAATAATGTCTGATAAGAAGTTAAAAATGGCGCTGGTGTTGTCAGCTCTTTGTCTTTTAGTGGAAAAAGAAAAGAAGAGGCAGAGGAGACAAATAAGGAGAAACCTCACTAATGGGTGTTCAGTTTGAGTCACACCGCCGTGAACCCGGTGAGACGACATCATGCGCTCAGCCTCTTCATCTTCATCTTCATCGTCTGACGGGGGAAGAATAAACGTTCATTATTTACAGACGGTATCGTCTTCATCATGTGTCGTTTGTTTTTCATTAAATCTCCTTCATGGTCTGAACGTCTGCCTCGCCACTCGTCATCAGCGTGCTGCTTCCTGAGAGGACGGCGTTCAGGCTGCGAGGATGATTTCTCATCAGCAGCTGATTACAAAAGAAACTGATTTCAGTGCAAACTGAGACTCAGCAGGAGCAGAACACACGCTGCTGCAGCTTCCAGTGATTTCACCTCCGATTCTCAGAAACAGGTTTTTAACCTTCTGCAGTGTGAGGAGCCACACGCTGATCTACAATATGAACCCATGCATCACTTACCTCCACGGTCCTGAGGCTGAGGGGGGGGGGGGGTCGGAGCATCTCAGCAGGTTACTCCTGTCTTCATCTCCTGACAGAACACACAGATTACACAGAGTGTGTGTGATGGAGCTCCACAGGTCGTCTGATTGAAACACGTCCTCTGATACTGAAGTGTTCCTGAAGCTTCAAAACATCAGGAGGATTCATGTTACTCACATGCAGAGCTGAGGTCAAGTTAACAATCACAAATATTCAAATCAAATAAAAAAAGCATAAAGTGAGCTCTGATGATGAATTAAATATTATGAACTAAAGCATTACGATAATCCTTATGTGCACCATAAATGATCACTCGATGCAGGTTTTACTCTTAAACTGATTCAAGATTCCTCCATGACTTTTCACAGACTTAAACATTGACCTTTATCAGGTCGGGGTCTGAGCATCTTCATGGACCCACATAGACCTCTAACCCGTAAAGAGAAATGCTCCCTGAGCTCATGGTGACTCTGGTGACGAGTCTGACGGGATGACGAGCGGCTCAGTCTGCAGTTTGTCTGCGTGACACGCTGAACAAAGTGTGCAGACATCTGGAGAAACTCTGCTGCTGCCGTCATCATCCTCACATCATTACAGAACACACACACACACACACACACACACACACACACACACACACACACATAAGAAGCAGAATATTTGGCATCATGTGACCTCTGAGTAAACAAATCCAGGTAGGTGCTCCAAGTCTTCTAATGGAAGACACTTTGACATCCACTACAACATTTATTTATCAGAGACGAGAGTCTTCCAGATATAACTCAGGACTGTCTGACGTGAAGAGGTGATTCACGGGTTTTGGTTCGAGAAAGGGGCAGGAAGTGAAAACCCCGTTGTTGAGGCTATTTTAGCTTCACTTTGGTTCAAACAGGATGAGGCAGAGACACGTTGTCCATCTTTATAACTCAGCAGTTGGAGCTGACCCACTTTGTTCTGAGCGTGTAACCAACGGACGGATTCTGAGTCTGGCCTGGTTTTTAACTCTCCTCTCACCTCGCCGTCTCCGCTGGGATCTAACCTGCAGCTTCGTCCTTGGAGCGATCTCCACTCGGCGCCACCAGCGTCCTGATGAACAGAACTGGGCTAATGGCGAGTCCCAGGAGAGAAGGAATGAACCGGAACGTTGTGTCGTTCCCGGTGCTCGCTCTCAGGTGTGGTCGTTATTTCTGAGCCACTGACAGCTGGTCAAAACTCTGAACTCTGCAGGTGTTTTTTTACTCGCCCCTCTCTCTCTCTCTCTCTCTCCCTCTCTAACTCTCTCTCTCCCTCTCTCTCTCTCCCTCTCTAACTCTCTCTCTCTCTCTCTCCTCTCTAACTCTATCTCCCTCTCTCTCTCTCTCTCTCTAACTCTATCTCCCTCTCTAACTCTATCTCTCTCTCCCTCTCCCTGTCTGTCTCTCTCTCTCCCTCTCCCTTTCTCTCTCTCTCTCTCTCCCTCTCTAACTCTATCTCCCTCTCTCTCTCTCTCCTCTCCCTGTCTGTCTCTCTCTCTCCCTCTCCCTTTCTCTCTCTCTCTCTCTCCCTCTCTAACTCTATCTCCTCTCTCTCTCTCTCTCTCTCTCTCTCTCTCTCTCTCTCTCTCTCTCTCTCCCTCTCTAAC
Source organism: Labrus bergylta (assembly GCF_963930695.1). Classification (NCBI taxonomy): domain Eukaryota; kingdom Metazoa; phylum Chordata; class Actinopteri; order Labriformes; family Labridae; genus Labrus; species Labrus bergylta. Next base: position 30,772,215 of record NC_089202.1, read on the forward strand.
TCTATCTCCCTCTCTCTCTCTCTCTCTCTCTCTCTCTCTCTCTCTCTCTGGAGAGAGGTTAGAACACAGAAAGGTTTACAGACCCATGCAGAGCTGGATAAACACTGAAGCTTCAGTGTTCACCACATGGTGACCTGGACAGTTGAGGACAGAAGGATTTTAATGAAATAGTGTATATTTTTTAAAGATGTGCGGTCAGGTCTAACACATCTCTAAACGTTATTTCTGTGATCAGTTTGACACAGTACTCGTCTCTGTGTGGCCTCGTTGGAGCTGAATGTATACAGAAAACTTTCTGTGAAAAGTGGACGGAGCAGAGTCCCAGCAGAGGACGGAGACAGGACTCGCCTCAGGCCAGGAGATGTTTCATCCGATGGGGACCAAAGTTAAAAATAAGAAAGGGGGCGTCGTAATGCAGCATCTTTAACATTCACAAACAAGGACAGGTCTACTCACAATGATGCAGCATTTGGACAAAGTAGGTGAATTCTCCTGATTATATCCTGCTGTGTTCTCACATCAGCTCACTCTGACTTTCTGCAGAATAAATACGAGGAGGCTGGAGGAGAAACTCAGAGTGAAGAGAGAAACATTCAGATGTTTGTGTTCTGCTCCTTCAAATACCAGAAGTTTTTCAGGAGTTTTCTGTAAGTGTGAAAGCCCTCACACGGAGTGAACGTGTATTTTACTGAAGCAAAAGTTCTGAACGTCCGCAATGTTTGAGAGGGTAATAAACATGAGCCGAGCTCGTGGTCCTGCAGGGGGGTCAGTCCAGTTGAAGGATCTGTCTTTTGTTCCGGCAGAGTTTCATCATGGCCGCTCTCCGTCAGAGCAGCTGGAGAGGAAAGCAGGAAACACAGCAGAGGAATAAAACAGCTGAGAGGTAAACTGTTATGACAGGTGACGACTGTGATCATCACCACGCTGAGAAAAAACACACCGAGTCTGCAGTGTGCCGTAACCATGACTGATGCTTTCTGAAGGTAGTCGAGGGGCTGAATGTGTCTTCAAAATAAAAAGAGAGCCGAGCTGTAACATGGAGGAATACAAAAAGGGGGTCTCTGGGGGGGGGGGGGGGGGGGAGCGGGCTTCAGGGGATACTGAGCCTGTCTAGATGGAGACAGCGTTAAGTAGGACAGAAGATTTGCCTGAAGAGCTGAAGGTAAAACAAACTGTGACTGATGGACCTCAGCATGGACAGACTGATGAAGAATCAGGAGAAAGTGAATCCTGGTGTTTGTTTAAAGTGTTTGTTTTAGATACTGAAGCCATGTTAATCCTTTTGGTTACAGTCAAATATGTGAAAGTGAATTTATTTCTAATCTACGAGATGTGAGAGTTTACAGACGTGCAGCGTCTCCATCACAGGTACGTCTGATGACTTTCTGCCTGACTGCCTGCTTAACTGACCTGAATTCACCGTTTGATGTCTGTGGCTGTTCCACGCAGAGGAAGAAGTGGAACATTAAATTTGCATTTTTTGTAATTTATCCTGAGAGAGAGCTCACAATGAGGGCAGCTCCTACATCACCAACATCAGAGGTCACAGCGACCCCTCGACAGCAAACGAAGACTTTTTGTCGTCATCGAGGACAGGTTTTTACATTCTCAGTTAGAACTATTTACTCACATTTAAAAGTGTTTAACTCAGCAGCTGAGAGTCCTCATCTTGGTTGATCCATGGAGGATTCACTGGATGGATCCCCCGGGGAAAAAGAGGACGCATTTTTGTCGGCCTGCATTTGAAGGGAGCGCTCCGGGCTGTGACGTTGTGTCATAGAAGGTCTTTGAATGTGCAGCCTCTGAATTTGTGCACATGCAGCTACATGATGTGTCTGTGGCGGCTCGTGCATCAGGGATCAGGATTGTTTGCAAAAAGTGCGAGCTGTGATGAGTAGAAGATCAAATCTTTTAAATTCCTGCCCTGCTGCTGTGTGGGTTCTCTTGTGTTTTTAGTCCTTCAAATAAAAAAGCTCCAGCCTGCTCCCACCACAAACAGAATCCACCATCTTGTGATTTAGCCTTCGATATGAACTGTTTCACTTTTATAATTCAGCCCTTCTCTTTTCCAATCTCTACACTCCCAACAAACTCATGTTTCCTCTCATTACTGATCCCTACAGGACTACCAGGTCAAAGTGCCGTCTTGTCTTTTAACCTCATGATCACTGGAACTATTGGGAAGCATTTATAAGGTTCCGATCACACAGAGATGTGTTGCTAGAAACGTCACCAGTAAAACCTTAGTTTTCCGATGGTACAGCGTGCTTGCCACGTTTGGCTGAAGCAGCCAATCAAATCAAGTGGGAGGCGTTACCTCTGCTTTTTAGGACATCTCCCCTCCTCCTCCTCGTCTAGGAGCAAATCAACGGAGTGAGCTCTACGTTTGCTCGACTCCATGTTTTTAGCACTTATTTTATTTGGTCGCCTGTATGCGCACACAGCCTCGCTACACTTGTTCCAAATCGCCTTTTCCCCAGACGTCTGATCCCTGTGTGATCGGGTCCTAAAGCTGTTTGATGACCTGAAGTAAAAACTACAACCAAAACTGAACAACCTTTCCACCTTTTCTTAGCTGACAGGATTGTTTGTTTACTGTAGAGGAGATGAGTATCTACAAAGACTGAAACATTTCAGCAGGTTTATATAAATATATATAATATATATTTATATTTATATATATATTATATATTTATACGTCCTGACACCTCGGATGTGGAGAGTGTTTCAGAGGCCGGTGTGAGAAGGCGTGAGTAAGAGTGTAAAAATAGAAGTGTAAGTGACAAAGAGCAAAGCAGAGACGTGAGATATCTTAAAGTTTAAAGTCAGGGCTAAAAGTGCACATGAAAAGGTTCACACACACACACACACACACACACACACACACACAAACACACACAGCTGGTTGGAGGTGATCTTCTTGATGATTAGCACCTTTAGCACATCAGACTACACCTGAGAGAGTCACCTGAAACAGTGAAAGAAATCTGTGCTAACGAGGCTAAAAACAGACGAAGTCCTCTCACCTGTGTGGACATAGTTACGTGTGTGTGTGTGTGTGTGTGTGTGTGTGTGTGTGTGTGTGTGTGTGAAGGTCAAAGGTCAAAGGTATCTTTATTGTCCCCACAGAGAAATTTGTTTGCAGCTTGAGACGGACAAATACATAAACAACACTACTCAATAAAACATGAAGCTCCAACATCCAGATGAAAATGATAAAAGTTAAAGTTCAGGATGAAATGAGCAAGAAATTAGAATTCAACTGCTATTTAACAGACAAATAGAAGGGGGGGGGGGGGGGGGCGGGGGGGGGGGGGGGGGGGGGGGGGGGGGGTCCGCTGTCGTCTCTTCATCAACACTAAAGGACCAGAAACCCGCTTCAGATTGTCTGCTCCAGTGAAGCGTGACACTGTGCATACATACTTAACACTACATAGAGTGTGTGGGTGTGTGGTGTGTGTGTGTGTGTGTGTGTGTGTGTGTGTGTGTGTGTGTGTGTGTGTGTGTGACATTTTGAGGTCTAGACTCCACACGGGGTCCATCAGAGGACCTGATATGCTTTTCTCTTCTTTTGCTATGAAAAAATTCCATTTAAAGTTTTGCAGGTTTGCAGAGCTGGTTGCTGATCACCGGTTTGATTTTTGGACCTAAAGATCGAGATGCAGGAAAACTGATGCTGTTAAAGTTAAAGACACAAAGACATGCACTAAAAAGGATTCAAATGCAGAGTCCAGCTGGAGTACAAAAAGTAGGTTTACATACATAATGTAATCGAAAAGGGTAGACAAAGTCATACACAATAAAACACACTGAGAACCCGAGGGCATCGCTGCAACACCTGTTGGTTTGACCTGATAACTGCTCTCATATCTGACAAACCGAGGGGCGTCCAAAACGGCCGTGTGGGATGTGTCTTAAAAAGCGCCTACCTTCTCTGGTCCAAACAAATCCAGAGCATTCAGGAGCAGAATCTAAAGTTAGAAGGAGGACATACTGGCTGCTGCATTGTTGTCAGAGAAGCCAGCACTTCAACATAGCATGTTTCCTTAATGATCAGAGAGTAAGATACCTTTATCATCTCACTCTCTACACAGCTCACTGATTGGACCTTTAAGTCGACGTAAATCGACTGATTAAAATTTCCCTCCATGCAACAAAACTAATCTGCCACTTTTCAAAGAATACGTTTATATTCTTTAGTTTGTGATATCTCACTCTCTGATTTAAAATCTACAAACATCATTTAAGAAGCTTCAAAGTGAGAACACCTCCCGGCAGGTCGGAGCGTTTCTTCACACGTTTGTTGTGTCTGATGTTTGCAGAGCGCGCCGTGACCAACGGGACAAAGTTTGTCACTGCCTGACTGAGTCACACGGAGATAACAGAGACTTTACAGAGAGGCTTTCATTCTGACTCCTGCACAACATGTACCGATGCATGAGAGGAGACGAGGCTTGGTTTGTAAATCAAGGTGGTGCCCCGCAGATACAATTCTGCAGGGGATGGAAACATGAAAACTCAGACACTGGATTGTTCACTGTGACAAGAGAAGCTGAGGCTTTAAATTTGTTGTAAACTCAAAGAGCTCGAACCAACAGAATGTTTTTTTATTCATTTAAGGACACTAAATGTTCCTCAGCAAGGAATTATTTTTATTTTATTGACATCGTTTTTAAGGGTCAGAAAATGTAAACATCAAACAATATCAACAAATCCTTTTACATCATGATTTATTTTTTATTTTTAGGTGAGCTAAATATCAAGAGTAGTCTAACATGTCAGGGTTCATAACAGACTATTATCTGCTGGACGGGCCAACAAGTTCAACCAACCGACCAACAGCACCCCTCTACACGTTGAACTTTGGCCCCATCAGGCTGGATGTTCAGCTTTTTGACTTTTCATAATCAATGTACCGTCCTGTCTCTCCATTAAAGGCAAAAAAAACCACCAAAAAAATAAAAAAATAAAAAAAGAACCGCCGTGCTCTGTTATAGTCGACTAATCATTTATGCAGAGAAACCACAAATTAATTTAGCATAATACAGATTATGGGTTTTCTATTACTCATCCATTTGTGACCACGCCTCTCTGCCTGATTCTTCATTGACCAATACACGAGTCAGCATTTGTGACATGGCGACCGCCATCATTGGTCTTCAAACGCCTATAGGTGGCGTCACCGAGACTATGTCCATGTTCTGTACAGTCTGTGAATGAATGCTTAATATTTTATTTTTGTACACACACAGACTCAGTTTGGGCTGGAGACCGCCGCTCGTCCTGTATCCGTTCTTTAGTTTTCTTTACATGAATTCTGTTTTTAAGGTCGTTTTTAGGGGGAGGTACCGAGAGCGAAGACCCATCGTGAGGTACCTCGCCATCATCGTTCTTTTTGGCCAGGGTCCAGGGTCTTTATCCCCCTTTTGGGTTGAGGAGGTCACCACCACAGCTCGTCTCCTCCGCTGCTCCGCGTGCTCGCCCTCTCTCGCCCGTGCAGCTTCAACATCTCCAGCACGCTGCGGGCGTAGGCGTCCCTTAGGTTCACGCCCGCTCCCACGCTGACCCCGCCCACCGAGCCGCGGGCCAGCCTCTTCAGCATCTCGCCGTGCCTCGTGGCCGCCTCCTTCACCTTCAGCGTGAAGTAGCAGGCGGAGAAGCGCTCGTTGATGATGGCGATGGGGAGCGCCAGGATCAGGATCCCCGACAGGATGCAGAGGAAGGCGAGCACCTTTCCCATCGCCGTGTCGGGTCGGATGTCTCCGTAGCCGACCGTGGTCATGGAGGTGGTCGCCCACCACCACGCGACGGGCACGCTGCTGAAGGTGGAGGCGGGAAAGTCATGCTCCAGGGTGAAAACCACAGTGGCGAAGATGGAGATGCCGACGCCGAGGAAGAGGAGCAGCAGGCCGACCTCCTCGTAGCACTGAGTGATGGTCAGACCGAGAGACTTCAGACCTGCAGGAGGAGAGAGAGGGAGAGAGGAGAGAGAGAGAGAGAGAGAGGAGAGAGAGAGAGGAGAGAGGTTTTTGGTTTTCAAAATACCTTTTATTTTACCACTACCTGGAGAAAATTATAACACTGTCACATCATCACTCAGATCAAGAGAAGGAAATAAATAAATAAATAAAAAATAAAACAAGTGCAACAAAAATCACAACATCAACAAAAACAACATTTACTGCATCAAAATGAATAATCAGCTCTCCATCCCCACCCACAGAGCACAAAGCTTCTTCCACAGCCCATACACTATTAAAGTCTTGCACATTGTCCATCATTTGATAATAGGCAAATTCTACCTTCAGTCTGGCCTTCAAAAGTCCCTCCAGAACCAGCACCGGTTCCACACAGCCAGTACCCTGAGCTCGGTTCTTGCGTGTAAGCCAAATGGCCAACTTAGCCGAGCCAGATAAAAAGTTCATCAGTGTATGTACAGTCTTTTTCTTTGCAGAATACTTTGGCCCAAAAACAAACAATGCATAAGAGAAATCCTCCCCGAGAGCTTCAAACAAGCTTTTCATAAGGACAAACAAGAGTGAGAGCCTGGGACACTCAACAAACAGATGAGACAAAGTTTCAGTTAGTGAACAAAACAAACACTCCTCTCCCACCCCTGGATCAATGTGCGCTCTGTATCTGTTCGTGGCTATAACCCCATGCACAACTCTCCACTGGAGATCTGCTGTTCTCTTCTCAACAGGCAGCTTGTACAGGGACCGCCAGCTGCCTTTCGGGGAAACCTCCGGGCCAAAAAACTCGATCCACCTCGACTCTTTCACTCCCGACAGACCACGAAGATGTAGGACCTTAACACAGGACTGATAGAGTGCCTTTTTCCCTGCATCCTGGAACTTTCCCAGAACAGGAGTACTAAAGGACAGCAGTCCACCTCCTCTTTCCTGCCACTCCCCGACATCTGGGGTAACAGACAAAGATGGGAAGCTGTATTCGCCCTCTTCACTCCACTGCTCACACAGATTCTCAATGTTTAGAAATGTCACAAGTTTTACTGGAAGTGCAGCAAAGACTTCCTCCACCACTCTTTCAACCACCCGGCTGGAGGTGATATTGGTCCTTTCTTTGAGGGCGTCCAGGGTCAGTCTTACCAGGTGACCCAGTTTTGTGCAGCCTGCCTCTCTGAAACTGGCCCGGAGACTGGCTGACTGCAAAGTTGGAGTCCTTATGAAATCATTAAAAAATAACGGTTCCTCAAAGATCCACATTCCCAGACTCTCAGTTTTTTCCCTTTTGAATATGTACATTTTCCATGCCTGCATTACAGACATATAAAAGGATGTTAATCCAGTGAGATCCACCTCCTCAAGCTTTAACAGAAAGAGCTGCTTAGTGTACCCCAGCCGTCCAGCTCTCCTCAGCAGCAGTCGAGCGATGTCCATCCAGCTGGGACCACAAGTGAAAAGGAGTCTCTGTGCAGTCTGGAGTCTGAATGAGGCAATTTTTGACTGAATGTCTATAAGTCCATGTCCCCCTTCAGCCACCGGCAGGTAGAGGACTGCCGCCTGGACCCAGTGTTTGCCTGACCAGAAGAAGTCCAGGATGGCCCTTTGAATGTCCTCCACCAGCCCTCTTGGAGGTGTCAAAGCCACAAGTCTGTGCCAGAGAGTCGAGGCAACCAAGTTATTGACCACCAGAACTCTTCCCCTATACGACAACTGGGGTAGCAACCATTTCCATTTAGACAACCGAGCGCACACTTTCTCCCTAACTCCCTCCCAGTTTTTACTTTTAAAGCCCTCGGTACCCAAATAAACCCCCAACACCTTCAACCCCTCCCTCCCCCACTCAAGTCCACCCGGCAGACTGGGCACTGCCTGGTCCCTCCACTCTCCCACCAGTAAGGCACCACTTTTTTCCCAGTTCACCCGTGCAGCTGTTGCCCTTTCATACAGGGACAGGGTGTCCCGCAGACACCGAACGTCCCCCTGATTGGAGATGAAGATGTTTACATCATCAGCATAGGCAGAAATTGTAGGGGGACATTCAATGCTACAGGCCGCGGGCAAAGAAAGCCCGCTGAGCCGGTCCCTCAACCTGCACAGCAAGGGCTCAATAGCCAAGCTGTACAGCTGGCCGGAGATGGGACAACCTTGTCTGATCCCTCGCCGTACAGGGATTGGCCGACTCAACCCCGCCCCCATCTTCACCAAACACTGTGCATCCTGATACAACAAACCAACTAATGACACAAAACCATCCCCAAAACCAAAAGACCTCAGTGCAGAAAACAAATACGAGTGATCCACCCTGTCAAACGCCTTCTCTTGATCCAGAGACACAATGCCAACATTTAGATTATAGATTTTACACACATCAATGACATCTCTGATAAGAAAAACATTATCCATGATTGTCCGGTCTGGAACACAGTAACTCTGGTCTTTATGGACCACACTTCCCAGAACGTCCTTTAGTCTGTTCGATAAAGCTCTGGAGAGGATCTTGTAGTCCGCACAAAGCAAAGCAACCGGCCTCCAGTTTTTTAACAATGCCAGGTCACCTTTCTTGGGGAGCAAGGAAAGAACTGCTCTCTTACAAGAACCAGGAAGAGACCCGGTCCTGCAACACTCCATTAAAACACTATGCAGGTCAGACCCAAGGATATTCCAGAACCTCTTAAAAAAGTCTGTGGACAACCCATCTATTCCAGGTGCTCTTCCTGTTGCCATCTGAGTGACAGCAGCAGTGAGCTCCTCCAGAGACAGCTCCCCTTCCAGAAGAGACCTCTCCTCCACACTGAGCTGAGGGAGACCCTCCAGGAGCTCCCTGCGACACTCCTGGCTGCAACTCTCTGCTCCAAACAGATCCTCATAGAACTGCATGGCGTGACTGCTCATTTCCTTTGGATCAGCTGTTATTCGACCTCCTGGCAGTTTCAGACAAGTCAGCAGCTTTTTTTGAGCCACAGATCTCTCAAGATTGAAAAAGAAAGACGTTGGGGCATCCATGTCTTTGAGTTGAAGGAAACGACTCCGCACAAGAGCTCCCTTCACCCTCTCCTGCAGGAAAGAGCTCAACTCCATACGTTTCTCCTTCAGCAGGGTACCAGTGGTGGGATCCACACTCCCATTTAACCCCTCCTCAAGGTTCTTAATGCTGTCCTCAAGATTTTTAATGACTGTTTTTAATCTAGCAGAAGAGTGTGACGTGTACTGCTGACAAAAAACACGAATCTGAGCTTTACCAACCTCCCACCAAAGCTTCAAAGAATCAAACTCAACTTTTCTTAATTGCCACTGATCCCAAAAACACCCAAAGTTTTTACAGAAAACATTGTCCAGTAGAAGCTTGTTATTAAAATGCCAGAAGGACTTAGCCCTTTCACCTGGTGAAATAATCAGCTCCACACTAACAAAATGGTGATCAGTGAAGCCGACAGGCAGAATATTACAATGAATTAATCTGGGGTTGAGAGTTCTGGAGATGTAAACCCTGTCCAGTCTAGCTGCACACACCCTGTTACTGTTAACCCTGACCCATGTATACTGTCTGGATTGTGGATGTTTCACTCTAAATGTGTCCAACAAATCCAGGTGAGAGATGACAGTGTTTAAAGTCTGGGATGAATGTGGATGTGGCTCCTCTCCTATTCTATCCACGGTGAAATCAAGTGTGCAGTTAAAATCACCACCAAGAATTATCTGATCCTGATTATAGATCAGTAACTCCTTTTGGAGGCGGGTATAGAAAGCTACCCTTTCAGCTCCATTATTTGGAGCATAAATATTAGTGAAGCAGAAAACAGTGTCCTCTATTTCTGCTCTTACAATTAAAAGCCTTCCCTTTACAATTTCAGCACAAGAGACGATCTTTACATTTGCAGATGCTCTAAACAAAATGGCTACTCCTGCACTAAAGTTGGTGCCATGGCTAAGGTAGTTAGAGCCCTCCCACCATAAACCCCAATCTGTCTCATCTGATGGTGTGGTATGAGTCTCTTGTAAAAACAAGATATCAATGTTTTTCTGAGTTGAGATCTCAGAGATAAGGCCCCTTTTCTGTCTGTCTCTCCCACCATTAATGTTAAGAGATCCTATCTTAAGACTCCTCATAGAAAGATCAGAGAGAAAGAACAGACAAGTAGACACAAACAGGGAACAGTAGAAGAAGAAAAACACCTTGTGATGCATGATCATTTCTTTGTCTTCTTCACACTCTTACGTCCAACTTTCCTCAGTGCGGTGATGTGCTTTTTAAGACGGAACCGTTTTTTTGCGTCCAGGAGGTCAAAACCAACCTGTCTTTTCAGTATGCTGACTGACTTTATGAACTTTTCAGTATCACTAAAGTAGTCACTGATTTTTACTGATTTGTTGTACGTTTCATCCATAAATTGATTGATTGACTCTAAAGAATAAAGACCAGAGCCACTATTTGGCAAATCAGCAATGGATGCATTGTCTGACTCATAATCTTCATCCATGTCCTCTCCTTCACATGATGCCTGGCTACAACACACTGTCTTACCTTCCTTCAATGAAACATCTACAACTGCAGAACTTGTGGAATCTTCAGTTTTATCATTATCTACAGTCTGTGATTTTTCTGTAGCCTGAGAGCTGGTCGAAGCCACCTCTACCTCAGCCACGGCCTCAGCACAAGGCGCAGGCGCGGACGCGGCCTCTGCCGCAGGCACGGACGCGGACGCGGCCCCCGCCCCAGGCGCGGACGCGGACGCGGCCCCCGCCCCAGGCACGGGCACGAACGCGGCCCCCGTCCCAGGCACGGACGCGGACGCGGACGCGGCCCCCGCCCCAGGCACGGGCGCGGACGCGGCCTCCGCCCCAAGCGCGGACGCGGACGCGGCCTCCGCCCCAAGCGCGGACGCGGACGCGGCCCCCGCCACATGCGCCACACTAACAGAGCTGCCCGCGTCAGCGGCAGCACTAGCCGCCTCCTGCTGTCTGTGCGGACACGCAAAACGTTTGTGTCCCACATCACCACACTCAAAACACTTCAGTTGTCCCGAGCTCGCATACACCATATAAGAAGCGTCACCGTGTTTCACTCTAAAGGAAACCTCCAGAGTCTGTGTGGGCGAATCCAAAAACATGAACACCTGACGCCGCAAAGATTGAACATGTTTCAGTTTGGGATCTTTACACCCTAGACTCACAGTTTTGAACCCACTCGCAAACTTCCCAAACCTGCGGAGTTCGTTCTCTAACAAGTTGTTAGAAATAAACGGCGGAACACCGGATACGGTGATCCGCGTAGAGGGAACCGACAACGGGGAAACCTGCACAAACAAATCCCTAATGAACACACCACTCTCAATCAGCTGATACACAAGAGGCTCACTCTTCAGAAAAACAACCACAGCCTTGTTCATTCGGGATGCATACAAGAGTTTATCATGGCCTACCTGTTCACCTGCAGCTAACAGAACCTCCTCCAAGGTGACAGTACCGTTCGGAGGGACTATCCGAACTCCCTGTCGGAGAGTCGGAGGTGGCGTCTCAGCAGACGCCATTCCTCCCTCCAACCCCTCCAACGATCTGTCTTACACAGCCAACAACACTCAATACAAATATGAAAACAAACTGACCTGATCGTGCACTTTGAAAACAGTAGAAAGGATAGCAAACAATTCAATCTCCGCGCCACTCGCAACACCACCACCGTCACTCACACTCACACTCACACTCACCGGAAACCGGAAACGGAAACGGAAACAGGAGAGGAGAGGATGAGAGGAGAGGTTTGGTTTTCAAAATACCTTTTATTTTACCACTACCAGGAGAAAATTATAACACTGTCACATCATCACTCAGATCAAGAGAAGGAAATAAATAAATAAATAAAAAATAAAACATAAAACAAAACAAGTGCAACAAAAATCACAACATCAACAAAAACAACATTTACTGCATCAAAAATGAATAATCAGCTCTCCATCCCCACCCACAGAGCACAAAGCTTCTTCCACAGCCCATACACTATTAAAGTCTTGCACATTGTCCATCATTTGATAATAGGCAAATTCTACCTTTAGTCTGGCCTTCAAAAGTCCCTCCAGAACCAGCACCGGTTCCACACAGCCAGTACCCTGAGCTCGGTTCTTGCGTGTAAGCCAAATGGCCAACTTAGCCGAGCCAGATAAAAAGTTCATCAGTGTATGTACAGTCTTTTTCTTTGCAGAATACTTTGGCCCAAAAACAAACACTGCATAAGAGAAATCCTCCCCGAGAGCTTCAAACAAGCTTTTCATAAGGACAAACAAGAGTGAGAGCCTGGGACACTCAACAAACAGATGAGACAAAGTTTCAGTTAGTGAACAAAACAAACACTCCTCTCCCACCCCTGGATCAATGTGCGCTCTGTATCTGTTCGTGGCTATAACCCCATGCACAACTCTCCACTGGAGATCTGCTGTTCTCTTCTCAACAGGCAGCTTGTACAGGGACCGCCAGCTGCCTTTCGGGGAAACCTCCGGGCCAAAAAACTCGATCCACCTCGACTCTTTCACTCCCGACAGACCACGAAGATGTAGGACCTTAACACAGGACTGATAGAGTGCCTTTTTCCCTGCATCCTGGAACTTTCCCAGAACAGGAGTACTAAAGGACAGCAGTCCACCTCCTCTTTCCTGCCACTCCCCGACATCTGGGGTAACAGACAAAGATGGGAAGCTGTATTCGCCCTCTTCACTCCACTGCTCACACAGATTCTCAATATTTAGAAATGTCACAAGTTTTACTGGAAGTGCAGCAAAGACTTCCTCCACCACTCTTTCCACCACCCGGCTGGAGGTGATATTGGTCCTTTCTTTGAGGGCGTCCAGGGTCAGTCTTACCAGGTGACCCAGTTTTGTGCAGCCTGCCTCTCTGAAACTGGCCCGGAGACTGGCTGACTGCAAAGTTGGAGTCCTTATGAAATCATTAAAAAATAACGGTTCCTCAAAGATCCACATTCCCAGACTCTCAGTTTTTTCCCTTTTGAATGTGTACATTTTCCATGCCTGCATTACAGACATATAAAAGGATGTTAATCCAGTGAGATCCACCTCCTCAAGCTTTAACAGAAAGAGCTGCTTAGTGTACCCCAGCCGTCCAGCTCTCCTCAGCAGCAGTCGAGCGATGTCCATCCAGCTGGGACCACAAGTGAAAAGGAGTCTCTGTGCAGTCTGGAGTCTGAATGAGGCAATTTTTGACTGAATGTCTATAAGTCCATGTCCCCCTTCAGCCACCGGCAGGTAGAGGACTGCCGCCTGGACCCAGTGTTTGCCTGACCAGAAGAAGTCCAGGATGGCCCTTTGAATGTCCTCCACCAGCCCTCTTGGAGGTGTCAAAGCCACAAGTCTGTGCCAGAGAGTCGAGGCAACCAAGTTATTGACCACCAGAACTCTTCCCCTATACGACAACTGGGGTAGCAACCATTTCCATTTAGACAACCGAGCGCACACTTTCTCCCTAACTCCCTCCCAGTTTTTACTTTTAAAGCCCTCGGTACCCAAATAAACCCCCAACACCTTCAACCCCTCCCTCCCCCACTCAAGTCCACCCGGCAGACTGGGCACTGCCTGGTCCCTCCACTCTCCCACCAGTAAGGCACCACTTTTTTCCCAGTTCACCCGTGCAGCTGTTGCCCTTTCATACAGGGACAGGGTGTCCCGCAGACACCGAACGTCCCCCTGATTGGAGATGAAGATGTTTACATCATCAGCATAGGCAGAAATTGTAGGGGGACATTCAATGCTACAGGCCGCGGGCAAAGAAAGCCCGCTGAGCCGGTCCCTCAACCTGCACAGCAAGGGCTCAATAGCCAAGCTGTACAGCTGGCCGGAGATGGGACAACCTTGTCTGATCCCTCGCCGTACAGGGATTGGCCGACTCAACCCCGCCCCCATCTTCACCAAACACTGTGCATCCTGATACAACAAACCAACTAATGACACAAAACCATCCCCAAAACCAAAAGACCTCAGTGCAGAAAACAAATACGAGTGATCCACCCTGTCAAACGCCTTCTCTTGATCCAGAGACACAATGCCAACATTTAGATTATAGATTTTACACACATCAATGACATCTCTGATAAGAAAAACATTATCCATGATTGTCCGGTCTGGAACACAGTAACTCTGGTCTTTATGGACCACACTTCCCAGAACGTCCTTTAGTCTGTTCGATAAAGCTCTGGAGAGGATCTTGTAGTCCGCACAAAGCAAAGCAACCGGCCTCCAGTTTTTTAACAATGCCAGGTCACCTTTCTTGGGGAGCAAGGAAAGAACTGCTCTCTTACAAGAACCAGGAAGAGACCCGGTCCTGCAACACTCCATTAAAACACTATGCAGGTCAGACCCAAGAATATTCCAGAACCTCTTAAAAAAGTCTGTGGACAACCCATCTATTCCAGGTGCTCTTCCTGTTGCCATCTGAGTGACAGCAGCAGTGAGCTCCTCCAGAGACAGCTCCCCTTCCAGAAGAGACCTCTCCTCCACACTGAGCTGAGGGAGACCCTCCAGGAGCTCCCTGCGACACTCCTGGCTGCAACTCTCTGCTCCAAACAGATCCTCATAGAACTGCATGGCGTGACTGCTCATTTCCTTTGGATCAGCTGTTATTCGACCTCCTGGCAGTTTCAGACAAGTCAGCAGCTTTTTTTGAGCCACAGATCTCTCAAGATTGAAAAAGAAAGATGTTGGGGCATCCATGTCTTTGAGTTGAAGGAAACGACTCCGCACAAGAGCTCCCTTCACCCTCTCCTGCAGGAAAGAGCTCAACTCCATACGTTTCTCCTTCAGCAGGGTACCAGTGGTGGGATCCACACTCCCATTTAACCCCTCCTCAAGGTTCTTAATGTTGTCCTCAAGATTTTTAATGACTGTTTTTAATCTAGCAGAAGAGTGTGACGTGTACTGCTGACAAAAAACACGAATCTGAGCTTTACCAACCTCCCACCAAAGCTTCAAAGAATCAAACTCAACTTTTCTTAATTGCCACTGATCCCAAAAACACCCAAAGTTTTTACAGAAAACATTGTCCAGTAGAAGCTTGTTATTAAAATGCCAGAAGGACTTAGCCCTTTCACCTGGTGAAATAATCAGCTCCACACTAACAAAATGGTGATCAGTGAAGCCGACAGGCAGAATATTACAATGAATTAATCTGGGGTTGAGAGTTCTGGAGATGTAAACCCTGTCCAGTCTAGCTGCACACACCCTGTTACTGTTAACCCTGACCCATGTATACTGTCTGGATTGTGGATGTTTCACTCTAAATGTGTCCAACAAATCCAGGTGAGAGATGACAGTGTTTAAAGTCTGGGATGAATGTGGATGTGGCTCCTCTCCAATTCTATCCACGGTGAAATCAAGTGTGCAGTTAAAATCACCACCAAGAATGATCTGATCCTGATTATAGATCAGTAACTCCTTTTGGAGGCGGGTATAGAAAGCTACCCTTTCAGCTCCATTATTTGGAGCATAAATATTAGTGAAGCAGAAAACAGTGTCCTCTATTTCTGCTCTTACAATTAAAAGCCTTCCCTTTACAATTTCAGCACAAGAGACGATCTTTACATTTGCAGATGCTCTAAACAAAATGGCTACTCCTGCACTAAGGTTGGTGCCATGGCTAAGGTAGTTAGAGCCCTCCCACCATAAACCCCAATCTGTCTCATCTGATGGTGTGGTATGAGTCTCTTGTAAAAACAAGATATCAATGTTTTTCTGAGTTGAGATCTCAGAGATAAGGCCCCTTTTCTGTCTGTCTCTCCCACCATTAATGTTAAGAGATCCTATCTTAAGACTCTTCATAGAAAGATCAGAGAGAAAAAACAGACAAGTAGACACAAACAGGGAGCAGTAGAAGAAGAAAAACACCTTGTGATGCATGATCATTTCTTTGTCTTCTTCACACTCTTACGTCCAACTTTCCTCAGTGCGGTGATGTGCTTTTTAAGACGGAACCGTTTTTTCGCGTCCAGGAGGTCAAACCCAACCTGTCTTTTCAGTATGCTGACTGACTTTATGAACTTTTCAGTATCACTAAAGTAGTCACTGATTTTTACTGATTTGTTGTACGTTTCATCCATAAATTGATTGATTGACTCTAAAGAATAAAGACCAGAGCCACTATTTGGCAAATCAGCAATGGATGCATTGTCTGACTCATAATCTTCATCCATGTCCTCTCCTTCACATGATGCCTGGCTACAACACACTGTCTTACCTTCCTTCAATGAAACATCTACAACTGCAGAACTTGTGGAATCTTCAATTTTATCATTATCTACAGTCTGTGATTTTTCTGTAGCCTGAGAGCTGGTCGAAGCCACTTCTACCTCAGCCACGGCCTCAGCACAAGGCGCAGGCGCGGACGCGGCCTCTGCCGCAGGCACGGACGCGGACCCCGCCCCAGGCGCGGACGCGGACGCGTCCCCCGCCCCAGGCACGGGCACGAACGCGGCCCCCGTCCCAGGCACGGACGCGGACGCGGACGCGGCCCCAAGCGCGGACGCGGACGCGGCCTCCGCCCCAGGCACGGGCGCGGACGCGGCCTCCGCCACATGCGCCACACTAACAGAGCTGCCCGCGTCAGCGGCAGCACTAGCCGCCTCCTGCTGTCTGTGCGGACACGCAAAACGTTTGTGTCCCACATCACCACACTCAAAACACTTCAGTTGTCCCGAGCTCGCATACACCATATAAGAAGCGTCACCGTGTTTCACTCTAAAGGAAACCTCCAGAGTCTGTGTGGGCGAATCCAAAAACATGAACACCTGACGCCGCAAAGATTGAACATGTTTCAGTTTGGGATCTTTACACCCTAGACTCACAGTTTTGAACCCACTCGCAAACTTCCCAAACCTGCGGAGTTCGTTCTCTAACAAGTTGTTAGAAATAAACGGCGGAACACCGGATACGGTGATCCGCGTAGAGGGAACCGACAACGGGGAAACCTGCACAAACAAATCCCTAATGAACACACCACTCTCAATCAGCTGATACACAAGAGGCTCACTCTTCAGAAAAACAACCACAGCCTTGTTCATTCGGGATGCATACAAGAGTTTATCATGGCCTACCTGTTCACCTGCAGCTAACAGAACCTCCTCCAAGGTGACAGTACCGTTCGGAGGGACTATCCGAACTCCCTGTCGGAGAGTCGGAGGTGGCGTCTCAGCAGACGCCATTCCTCCCTCCAACCCCTCCAACGATCTGTCTTACACAGCCAACAACACTCAATACAAATATGAAAACAAACTGACCTGATCGTGCACTTTGAAAACAGTAGAAAGGATAGCAAACAATTCAATCTCCGCGCCACTCGCAACACCACCACCGTCACTCACACTCACACTCACACTCACCGGAAACCGGAAACGGAAACGGAAACAGGAGAGGAGAGGATGAGAGGAGAGGAGAGGAGAGGAGAGGAGAGAGGAGAGAGAGGAGAGAGAGAGAGAGGGAGAGAGAGAGAGGAGAGAGAGAGAGAGGGAGCGAGGAGAGAGAGAGAGAGACGAGAGAGAGGGAGAGAGGAGAGAGAGAGGGCGAGAGAGAGGGAGAGAGAGGAGAGAGAGAGAGAGAGAGAGAGGAGAGAGAGAGAGGAGAGAGGAGAGAGAGGGAGAGAGAGAGAGAGAGAGAGAGGGAGAGAGAGAGAGAGGAGAGAGAGAGAGGGAGAGAGAGAGGGAGAGAGAGAGAGGGAGAGAGAGAGAGGAGAGAGAGGAGAGAGAGAGAGGGAGAGAGAGAGAGAGAGGAGAGAGAGGGAGAGAGGGAGAGAGGGAGAGAGAGAGAGGTGAGAGAGGAGAGAGAGAGAGAGAGAGAGAGAGGAGAGAGAGAGAGGGAGAGAGAGAGGGAGAGAGAGAGAGGGAGAGAGAGAGAGGAGAGAGAGGAGAGAGAGGGAGAGAGGGAGAGAGGAGAGAGAGGAGAGAGAGGGAGAGAGAGAGAGAGAGGGAGAGAGAGAGGGAGAGAGGAGAGAGAGAGAGAGGGAGAGAGAGAGAGAGAGAGAGAGAGAGAGAGAGAGGGAGAGGAGAGAGAGAGAGAGAGAGAGAGAGAGAGAGAGGGGTAATCACAAGCAACAAATCAGAAGTCAAATCTGTAACCATTGTGACTGTAGCCTCCATATAAGGGCGTTTGCAGTACTGACAGAGCCCAGCTGGTTTCTCCAGTCGGTATTGATATTTGTTTATTTTTCTTTTCATTAAAGTTCCTTGAGGGGGGAGTTCTGCTGGTTACTATTCGTCTGCTTTCAAAGCTTTTGATGCTTTGATTCTTGCAAAGCGGTTCAGCAACAAACTTGAGTCGACTTGAAACACGGAGCTGTGATTGGACGACAATAATGCGTGAAGTTTATGTGAATAAGACATCATGATGTGCATAAAATCTACAATTCAAAAAGTCATTTTTTCAACAGACCAGCCCGATGCACACTTTGATCGAACGCCCTCTGGAATAAATCTCATCCACTCATTGCTCTGCACCGTCAGTGATTGACAGCCCAAGTCTTCTCTCCATGTTTTTTTTTTTGCCTCTGAGTGACTCTGAGGACTGAAGCCGCTCAGTGAGCAGAAATAATGTGCAGCTGAGAGAGGAAACAGCAAGTGTACCCACATGTGAGCTGATGTTCACACCCCACGATGACTGTCATCTTTTTATTCTCCTCCTCTGAGAGGGACGACGTGTCGAGTTTAAAAACTGTAGAATAGTTTTTTTATTTTGCTTTCATTTCAAATGTAGACTTTAAGGTAAAAGTGTAATATCTTCTAAATGAAGAATGTGCAACTTTTTGAGCACCAGCATGAAACCAAAACAAACTTCTGTTTGGCCACACCTCCTCCATACTGAAGCCTCCACTTGTGTTAGCATGCTAATGTTAGCTCGTAGCTTCACATTTCATGTAAACTGACACAGAATGAGCGTGATCTAAAAACTCTTACTAACATCCAAATAATCAGTGAGTATGTTCTTCTTCTTCTCTCTAGTTCTTGACTAAAACAGCTTTTATACACAAGGGGAGGAGCCGGCCGTCCCGTCCATGTAAACACGGCTCTGACAACAACACAGCCAGCGGGACTCGAGCTTCTCCCTAGACAGTCAGGACTCAGAGACACATTTACTCAGGACAGACTTTATGATTTATTTATGATAAAATGTTGCACAGTTTTCCTTTAAGAACTTGTCTGTGTTAAATTAAAAAGTCTGAAGTTTGTCCCTGTGGGCTCCTGTACACCTGAACAGACTTCTTATTAAATGTTTTATTTTAGTTTGGGTGTCTGAGTCTCAGTCTGAGGCCAGAGATATTAAAAAGATGATAATAACATTACACTGTCTATGGTTTTGTAATCTGCTTTTCCCGCAGACAGCTGAGCAGAGACTTAACATCTCGTCTTCATGTCTGCACAACTTCACAGCTGTTAGTGTCACTTTGAATCTGTGTAACATCAGAGCTGCTGCTCTCACAGGTCTGACTTTGTCTATGATCAATAATTAATATTCTGGCCATTATCTTAACAAATATGAAAATTATGGGGCAGATGAACTTTGCTTCCATGAATGATTTTTTGTTTTTTTAGACTTTCCTACTTCAGTTTTTGCCTTCTTTTCCTCGCTCCTCCTCCCTTCATGTTCTCTTTCTTTAGTCATGAGTCCAGGGATCATCACGCTTCCAAAAATCCTCAACATCAAAGAACTCGTACGTCCCCGTCTGACACACAAAAACACACTCATACACATGTAATCACACATCTGCCCCCCCTCACACGCTCTCCGTCTCCCCTCGCTGCGTCTCCTGAAGGAATTCACCAAAACATGAATCAGTATCTTCTTTTTTTAACTCTTCTCTTTTCGTCCTGAAGAAACCTGCGGGCTGTAATCTCACAGCAGCAGCAGCTTCTCACCGAGGAGAATCTCAATTTCTTCTTCTCTCTCCGGCTGTTTGAATCGTGTTCTCAGAGTCTCCTGACGGCCGGGAACATCGAGAGCTTCTTCAGCTGATCCCACCAAACTGCTTCAAAACTTCCTGGAATCCATGTTTAAAGTGTAGTATGGGATTGTTCTTGCTAAGGTCACACACACAAACTGACAGCTGGAAGAGGAGCCTCATGTTCTCTGCTGTGGCGACTCCAGAGTCTGTCGGGGTCCAAACATGAGATCATCACCCTGATGTCGGCAAATGTCCCCACAAGTAAACTTACAGACTGAAAAATCCTCATCTTTTTTCTTTGTTGACTTTCTTTGACAAACTTTGGTTTTCCCAGAACATCACACATGCAACCCTAGAGGGCTGTCAGATGGGGCCCCCTTAGGGAGGTTTCCTACTGTTGATGCGTCTATTTCTTTGCATTAACGATTATTCAAAGGAGACATAAAGGAGGCAAACATGAGCCTCGGTTTTCCTTAAACTTCAAAAATAAAAAATGCATTTCAAACTAAAACCGAGGTCACATTTCATCCTGAAACATGAAGCTCAACATTTTATCTCCATTAGAAAGCCGTATTTATTATTCAGGTTGTCATGTTTGTCTCGCTCGCTGCGTCAGAGCAGATACTCGTCTTTGACCATTTTACAAAGTCAGGTGAGGACACTGAAGAGTTGACTTTGTTGAAGAGTTGAAACATCAACTGTGAAAGCTCATGTCGAGGGTCTGACGGAGCCAGAGTGATGTCGGTGAAGTCTGGAGTTTGGTATTTTGGGTGTCGGTTTCTTGGAAGAATAATCGACTGTATTTGGATGAGCTAGCCCCGCCCAAAAGACCACGCTTTGATCGTTAGTTTTTCCTCATAATGGAGCCATCATTAACTAAATGACCATACGGAAGAAGACTTGAAACTACAGATTGAGACAGTAAACTCATGCTGAGTAAATCAGCTGACAGGAATCATAGACTGCTATGCAATCACACTTTTTTAAAACCATGGACTTGCCTCCTTAAATCTTAAGCTTCTATGTGAACCTCAACAAGCTTAAAGGCAGGGCTGGTAATTTTCTCTAGATCCACTTTTTAATATTTTAGTTGAAATTGTCTTTAGGTCCTGACAGAAATTCATAACTTACATGCCTCCCTGTCTGTTTCTATGGAATCATATTTGTGCCAACAGAATCAAACAAAACTTCTTAAATTGCAAACAAAAAATAAGACTTTGAGAGAGATATAATCTCACTGAAGAAAAAAAAATTACTTGCAATTAAAATATTTGTGTAATCGTGTAAATAATCGGCCTTTTATTTTTCTTATCATCAGTTCTTTTGTTTTCAGTTCCCTCTTTTTCTTTTTCAATGAGCAGACTTTTGCTGACTTTTTGTTTGCGATTCTGGCACAAACCTCTCGAGTGGGTGGGCTTTATGAGGAATGCGTCCCCATTGGCTAATGAGTTTTTTTGAATGACAGCTCAATGCCCCGGACGCTCCAGGAAGTCTTTCTACTGACATATTATATTGCCATATCGATATTTTGTTCCTTCACTACTATTTCAAAAAATGTGCATAAAACACTTTCCTCAGTGAAACCGAGTTATTCCAATCGTACAAAACATCCAAAACAGAACGATAAACACGCAGTGTCGTTATCTCTCACCGTCCCTAAAGGTCGAGCTACAGAGGATTTATTTACCTGTGGAGTGTCGTCCCAGCTTCAGCATGCGGAGCGACCTCAGCAGGCGGAGCACCTGCACCACGCGGCCCACGTTCTCCAGCTCCGTGCTCCCCCCGTGAAGGTTCTCCACCGCCAGCGTCACGTAGAACGGCAGGATGGCGAGCAGGTCGATCACGTTGGGAATGCTCCGACTGAAGCGCCACTTGTCCCTCACGCAGAGGAACCGCAGCGCCAGCTCGCCGGTGAACCACAGCACGCACACATACTCCAAAGCGTCGAACAGCAGCGGGGCAGCGGCGCCGCTCAAACCCACGTCCTCTTCCAGGTCGAGCGAGATCAGCACCATGTTGACGACGGACACGACCACGAAGAACATCGAGAGCGAGCCGAAGGTGCGAGCGGCTCGGGATGACTCCGGTTTTTCCAGCAGGTCCCAAAGGCGCCGTCGGAGAGCCGGGCAGGCGGCGCCGACAAAGTCCTCGTCGTCGACGTCCTCGGCCTCAAACTCTCGCCGTGCGTCGAGCGACTCCTTCTGCTCCTTGCGGCGGTAGTAACGGTCGCGGCAGCAGGACTTGATGCGGAGCTCGTCGATGCCCCAGTACTCGATCTCCTGCAGGAAGGAGACCTCGCACAGCTCCTCCATCACGTGCAGGTGACCCGTCCGGTAGTAGTTCATCACATACCTGCAGGCAAGAGCAAACAAACACAGATGAAGAGGTTTTAAGAACATGTCTTTCAATGAGCTTTAACTCAACACTGTTCAGAGGGGTCCAGCTGTTTCTTCACAGATTCTAAATATAGACAAATATATCCGTTGATTTGCATTCAGATGTTTTGAAGTTAATCTGTTAAAACTAAAGAACATGGTGCACATGGTTCTTTTCCATAATTGGATATTGTGAAAAAATTTGGAATTATTACAACAGGACATCGTGCATGCCTCAGTGAAGAGTAAACAGCACCACCTACTGGAAGGTCTGAGAGCTTCGGTCGAAGAAGAACTCGTTCTCCAGCAGGTCGGCGTCGTCACACAGCTCCAGCGCCGAGTCTCGGCTGCAGCACGCCAGTTTCCCGAGTCGAGTCTCCGGGAAGGATGCCAGCAGCTCCTGAGACAGCTCGTAGCGACTCCCTCCGACGTTGACGATGAAGAAGTCGGTGACGCAGGACGCCGTCGTCTCGCTGAAGAAAACGCTGGAGTCCAGAGACACCGGGGAGGTGCTGCGGCTGTAGAACTCCGCCCCTTCAAGCGAGCTGGAGGGGAGGCTCATGGTGGAGGATGGAGGAGGGAGTATCTGAAGGTGAGAAGTCAAAAAAAGTGTGAAACTATAAACATGGTGTGAAATGCATCTTGCGTAGCAGAGCAGAAATCTCCAGAGCTGGGAAATAAAGCCAAATGCATAAAGCTGCAGTTCCTCCAGTGTCCACAAGAGTCTGTCTCCTGCAGTGAGTCAGTCTCCATAGAGCCCCATGTTAAAATGTCTAACTTTACAGCTGCAGTTCCTCCAGAGTCCACTAGAGTCTGTCTCCTGCAGTGAGTCAGTCTCCATAGAGCTCTATGTTAAAATAAACATGTTTACATCCTGGTACAAAAACACTTTGGGTCTCTAGAGCTCATTTCTCTCTTCAACTGTTCGGGCTGAATGTTTATACAACTCACCTGTTTACATTTTATTAAAGTGTAAAGGGAAGTAGAATTAGGGGGCGTGGCCTCTTTGGGTGACAGGAGGGAGCTGCTAGCTGTCTGCTAGGTGTCCCCTCAGCTAATTCAGTCCCTGACCTTTGACCTCTGGGCCGTGTTTGTGCTGTTGGAGCCTTTTGGAGATTTGTTCCTGTAAATATCAGACTAATAATCTCTCTGTGATGTTTATTAAACTAACAGACCCTCCAACAAGTCTGAGCTCCACCAACCAGATCATTCAAAATGTTGTGTCTGTGCTCACCATGTCTGGCTTGTTAGCTTTAAGTGATTTTGGTTGAATCTGGATTCCCTCGTCGAGCTCTGAGGCTCCACTGACTCTGCAGCTGATGAAGCTGTTGGAGCATGTAGGAGGCGGTCTCTAAGGAGACGATAGGATACAGTACGTCCCTCAGGACCTGATGGAGCGCCATGACTCTGACCATAACTAAACTCAAATTGGACTTGGGACTCAGAGTCCCTACAGTGCTTTAAAAGGAGACGTAAAATCTCAAGGAAAAAACTTGCAAAGTGTTGAATCAGGGTAACAGGGGAAATAAGTGTGAACAGCAGGACTACACATCATAATTTCCCCCACCAGTTCACCCTCCATGAAATCTGAAACTAAATCTACAATTCACTTTGCAGACAGTTTTATCCAAAGCGACGTACATCAGAGAGTAAGAACAACACGAGCAAGGATCTAGAGAGGAGGAGACAACGTCAGGAAGTGCAAACAAACAGATATAAGTCTGATCAGACACATAGGTGCTGACAGGAAGTGACCAGAGGTGCTGACAGGAAGTGACCAGAGGCAGAGCTCAACATCGACAGCTGTTCTTTAGAGTTCTAATCAGCATCAAAACCATCTTAAAAATCATATTCATCATCATCTTTAAGGTCGTAGGTATTCATTAGCTTTTCCTTAAAGGTGCAGAGGGACTCTGCAGATTGAATGGAGTTTGGTAGTTCGTTCCACCACCGGGGGGCGACAGAGGAGAAGAGTCTAGTCAGCGTCTTAGGACCCTGTTGTGAAGGTTGGACGAGCGTAGTGGGGGGGAGGGAGTGTAGACCTGGAGGAGAGAGTTTTAAATCTCTGTGCGCCTTTTCACAGGTCAAGCATTTTAAAAACATTTTCCGTTCTTTTGTTGCGTTTCATCAAAGTTTTCTTGCACAGTTCCTCCTTTCTTTTACAGATGCGATCATCAGAATCTCTTTTTTAACCTATAAGCTTGGTTTACTTTTTAAAACTCTCTGACACACAGAATGGAGCTTATATGTCGAATAAATACATTTTATTCATGTGACATTCTGCATATGAAAGGTCAGCGCTGGAGGAGGTTTGAATATGCATGAATGATTTATTAGTTTATGTGACTGTAATAAACTTAATATGAAATATGTTCCTCTAATCATCCTCCATGAATCTTTTCTGAAGATTCCTGAAGACGTTTCTCTGTTTCCTTTGCAGTTTTTCCTCCTACTGATCGTTCTGGTTTTGTACGGTGTCTCATTTAGTGTCAGACTGACAAACTTTAAATCAGGGATGGGCAACTTTGGTCACAGCAAGAGCCACATTCATTTAATTCTCACTGCCAGAGGGCCAAATTGTAGGATACAAAAATGATTAAAATCAATTATGTCTCAAATTTAACTCAGCATATACCGGTGATCAAATATTATTATGGAAATATATCTGTTTTTTATGATTTCATGGCAGATTTCATCATGTTTTCTTCATGTTTCCAAGTAATTGATATGTAGAAATTGACCTGAGGGCCACATTGAGGGGCCGCCAGTTGCCCTCCCCTGCTTTAAAGCATATGAAGCAATGGCTCAGGATGTGCAAATTTTACAATGACATGAAAACCTCCCTATTAGGGGGACAGTTCTCAATGTCGTTGCACCGCTAAGCGTTCCAATATTCCTGTGAAGACTTACATTTTTGCTGTTGGTGTCATATTATTTTTTAATGGTGATAAATGTTAGTTGGAGGGGCCCCCAGTCAGTGAATTTTACTTTGGGCCCCATCTGACTCTTGAATCACCACTGCCTCCTCACAGACCTGCAGCTTCCATTGGTGTTTTTAAAAAGCTGCTTCAGACCTTTTCTGATAGGCTAATAATACCACATTCAATCTGGTTGTTATCATGTTGTCATTCTTTACAAGTGTTCTTCTTCTGTGTTGTTCTTTTATGATTTTGATTGTTGTTATTTTTATGGTAATATTCTGTAAAGCACTTTGAGACCTCGATCTGTGAAAGGTGCTAAACCAAATACACACATTATTATTATTATTATTATTATTATCATTATTATGAAAAACTCCGTATGTGTGAACCTGCTGGGTCATCATCTATGAGGTCACTTCATGATAAACATCTTTTATTCTGAAAATTCTGTCTCCAGAAAAACAGAGTTTACAACAAGGTGAATCTTACCTGATCTAACTGAAGAGGATCATCATCTTCTCTGTTTGATCATTACTGCTCCACATCTTCAAGATAAATCCCAGATGCATGTTCAATATGTCACAAAAAAACGATCACATGGTGACACAGACAAGGTAAACAAAGTTTCAGTTTTCTGCAGGTATGTGAGCAGGTCCAGCAGCTCGTGCGGTGCAGCCTTGTCTGGCGGTCTGCTGAATGCGGTTCGCGGTGCGGGTTTTAAAACAGACAGGGGATGTATGAGGGGTGATCAGTGCCACACAGGAGGAGGCGGAGACAGAGGGAAAGCTATGACAGGCCACTCCCACTTTAGTGATGTCACTGTATTTCTTTTGATGTCTGTTGATTTAAGACATTAAAAGTTTTGTTTTTATTTTGGGGCTGGAAAAAAAACATGAAAAATCTCAAAGTTTTGGATTTGTTGGAATACAGGCAAGCTGTAAAATGTGGTTAACCTGCTCGCTTAGTTATATGAAGTTTACCGCTCTCAAACATTCTGTTATAATCAAAAAGGTTAAAAATAAAATAAGGATAAATTTGAGTTTTTTATATTTGCACATCTGTCTGATGTAACAGCTGCATGTTCCTTGTTCATTAGTGAAGTGCTGCCATCTAGTGGCTCAAACAAAGAACAACACTGATTTGGGTTTTGCAGAAAAACAAAATTAGTCTCAATAATTAACTGACATGAAATGATGTTTCCTGCTGTGTTTCCTGAGACGACACATGCTGAGATCTTTTTCTGTATCCTGACTCGTCCTCGCAGCCCGCTGACCTCTGAGGTGAACCTGAGCCGCGCCGCACATCTCCAGCAGCAATTACAGCAGCATCCAGACATCTACCTGTCATCCAGGTGTAGCTGCTGCTGCTGCCCCACATCTCATTATCCTCCCACATGTGTCTGAATCCTGAGCCTTCATCTGCTCAGGTCTGCAGCAGTCTGTCTGATAACCAGAGGTGAACGTGAGAGACGGAGTGAGCTGAAAGGAGGTGGACAGTTTGGAAACGTCGTCTTATGGGACACAAAAAAATGTTCAAAATGCAACAAGAATTTTACAAACGCCTTTAGTCAGATTCCAGTGTTTGACACCCGAGCACTAACAAGCCGAAGTTAGTTTGTTGTTTCTCTGTGTCCCAGTTACATCATTTATTCCACACGTTACACTCAAACATGCATGCAGAAGCATCTTCTTCTTTTTCACAGTGATGTTGCAGTGAACGAGGACAAACAAAGGTTGAGCTCACAGGCTCACACTCTGTGCAGCGCATTAGTTTCATATTTTGTTTTGAAACTATGTTAAATTGCATTGTCCCTATTCAAAAAATAAATTCCATTCAATCCAATTAAATATGCACAATCAGTGTTTGTTTTTTAAAATGATCTGCAACTCAAACAACACTTTGCTGTTTTACAGCCTACATTTGCAGTTTGTTTGGATCTGTAGATTCAAAGCCTCAGATTTAAATGTGTTTGCACTTTGCAATAATGTTTATTTGCTTTTCATTATTTGCATATATGTCCATTTCCATCAGGAGAGACAAGTGAATTCAGAAACGTATTCATTTCAATGAATAACATGGAATTGTGACTTGACAGAACTAATTTGGCGCTTGGACTATCGGGTGGTTGAAGTGTTTGGAGATAACAATTCTGAGCGTCGACAGGATAAATCCTCCTCATTGGGTCCAGACCCTGGTGGTGGTGAAGCTGTTGACTTGATGAGACCTGATGGGTGAAGAATTGATGGATGATGATTCTACAAAGACGGGCTATGTTGGGGAGGTGTAGGGGTGCACAAAATTATTTATTTTACACTCTATTATTCCTATAGAGAGACGTCAGAGAGAGAGAGGGCTGCACTTGAAACAGCGCCCGAGCAGTTGGGGGTTTGATGCCTTGCTCAAGGACACCTCAGAAGTTCTCAGGAAGTGAACTGGCCCCTCTCCAGCTACCAGACCAATCTCCAGACTTGAATACGTAGCCCTCCAGTTCCTACAAACTGAGCTTCTGCGGCCCCAATTTTTTTTTCGTTAGTATTATTATTAGTAGTAGTAGATGTAGTATTAGTCTTAGTATTCAATTCAATTCAATTCAAAAAACTTTATTTGTCCCTGGAGGGCAATTCAAAGGCACACAGAGCAATAAATTAACAACAGTGCAAGTAGACGAAACATGTTAACCCTAAATATAAAGTGTCAATTTAAATACAACTTAAAGCTTAAACTTAACTTAAAATACAAAATATAAAAGAGTAGATATAAGTGGACAGTGATCGGACTAACAGATGTAAACAGAACTATGTGCAGTAAACAAGAAATAAATATATATATACAGAGCTATGTGCAAGTAGGCAAATACTAAATGATAAGTTAATAAGGTGCATGGTGAATAATAGAACAACAGAACTAATATAAACAATATAACTGTAAAGGTAAAAATTTGATAAATAAAGTGACCGTAGTGCAATGATGGATAAGAAACAACAGGAATAAAGTAACCAGAACTGGATTTTATATTATTATAATTGTTATTATTATTACTACTAATTATTACTACTATTATTATTATTAATATTATTTAATTGTTTGTATTATTTGTTTTCTGACGCCCAAATGTGCAAATCCATTCCTGTCCGTCTGTCAGACTGTCGTGCCGCTAGTGTTGACACAAGGGGGCAGTAATTATCACTACAGTCCCTCGATCCACTAACGAACAAGAGAAAGGCAGCGTCATCGGTAATTTGTCCAATCAGAGGAGTAGCTGCAGAACAAGCCCCGCCCCGCAGAGAAACCGCCATCATGAAATTAAAAACAAAAAACTGACAGATGAGACGCAGGTCGCTGCTTCCTGAACAGGTAAACTTTACTGTCCTAACCTCAGACAGAAACTGTGTGGATATCAGACGGTATGTATGTGGATTGTGTTGCGCAGCTTCTTTGTGTTATAAAAGATGTTTTAATGTTAATTCTCTGGGACGTTATGATAGTTAGCATCCGTGTTAGCATTCTGCTGCTAGCCGACGGACTCAGACGGTAACGGTTTGTTACTCTTGTTTGTTACTCTTGTTTGTTTCTCTTCTTAAATTCATCTTCAACATGTTCGATCAAGTTTGTTCACAAACGAACAGCTGTGTGTCTCAGGAGAGGATGTAGAAATGGTTTCCTAAAGGAGAGTTAACAAGATAAACAAGCTAACGTTTGAAATCTGTGACGTGAAGTTACAGCGCGCCAATCCGCAGCGTCGTTTCATCTGAAGGATTAAAGACACACACACACACACACACACACACACACACACTCAACACACACACACACACACACACACACACACACAATAAACACACAAAACACACACACACAATACACACACACACACACTCACACTCAACACACACACAATAAACACACAAAACACACACACACACACTCAAAACACACACACAAAACATAAAACACACACAAAACACACACACACACACACACACACACACACACTCACACTCAACACACACACAATAAACACACAAAACACACACACACACACACACACACACACACACACACACACACTCACACTCAACACACACACACACAATAAACACACAAAACACACACACACTCAAAACACACACTCACACTCAAAACACACACACAAAACATAAAACACACACAAAACACACACACTCACACTCACACTCAAAACACACACTCACACTCAAAACACACACACAAAACATAAAACACACAAAACACACACACTCACACTCACACTCAAAACACACACACACAAAACATAAAACACACACAAAACACACACACAAAACATAAAACACACAAAACACACACACTCACACTCAAAACACACACACACAAAACATAAAACACACACAAAACACACACACAAAACACACACACTCACACTCAAAACACACACTCAAAACATAAAACACACACAAAACACACACACTCACACTCAAAACACACACTCAAAACATAAAACACACACAAAACACACATACTCACACTCACACTCAAAACACACACACAAAACACACACACTCAAAACGCACTCAAAACACACACAACACACAAAACACACACACAAAACATAAAACACACACACTCACACTCAAAACACACACTCAAAACACACACAAAACACACACACAACACACACACTCAAAACGCACTCAAAACACACACAAAACACACACACACACACACACACACACAACACTCAAAACACACACACACAAAACACACACACAAAACACTCACACTCAAAACACACACACAAAACATAAAACACACACAAAACACACACACAACACACACTCAAAACGCACACACTCAAAACACACACAACACACAAAACACACACACACAACACTCAAAACACACACACACTCAAAACACACACACACACACAAAACACACACACACTCAAAACACACACACAAAACATACAACACACATAAAACACACACACACTCACACACTCAAAACACACACACATAACATACAACACACACACATAAAACACACACACACAAAACACACACACAAAACATACAACACACAAAACACTCAACAGACACACACAACACACACACTCAAAACACACACAACACACAAAACACACACAACACACAAAACACACACACACACACACAAAACACACACACTCACACACTCAAAACACACACACAAAACACACACACTCAAAACATACACACAAAACACACACAAAACAAACACTCAAAACACACACACACACTCAAAACACACACAACACACACACAAAACACAACACCGCTTCAGCCGGAGCAGAAAGTACAACTTAACACAACTTAACACAACTTAACACAACTTAACACAACTTAACTGCTGTTTTTATTATTAAAGGCTTCTTCCTGGTAAAACTCAGTTTCTAAATACCTCATTTGAAAACTTTGTAAAATATAACAAGCTGAGATTATTTTTCTGAATCTGTCCATTAAATCAACACAGGTGTATATATGACATGTAACATGATTCCCTGTTTGTTGGAGGCCCAGGTATAATGGCCATGTTTCCACACAGTGTTTCTGTATTATTTTTATCTATCAGTAGATATCAGCTTTTTCCAATATCCTGCAGCACTAATTCACATTTAGGACGGCAGTAGCTCGGTCTGGAGGGACTTGGGTTTTGAACCGGTGCTGACCAAAATATAAGTTTGTCTGGTGGATGGAGGAGGTGCCGGGTCACTTCCCCAGTACTTCCCAGGTTACCTTTATGCAAGGCATCAAACATCTCTGGCACGCTCCCTGTGCAGCAGCCTCAATCTGACAACTCTCGACTAGTGCATTTATATTCTTTATAACGTCAGGTAACTTTACTGATCTGACCCACCTGAGGAGTTAAGTCTGATCTGAACATGTTTCTCTCCTGTTAGGATTAAAAGATTCTCCGGCAGACTGAGACAGTAGTGAGACTATGAGCGAGGTGGCGGAGGAAACGATGGACAGCTCTGCGGTGTCGGAGGAAGAAGTGGAGGACCGCCAGGAAGACAAGTCGAGTCCGAAAAAGAGCAGCTCCAAAATATCAGGTACAGAAAAGGTTTACTGTCTCCAGTCCGGTCCTGTAATAACATCACCCTCTGATAGTGTGGTGGGTCCACCTGATAAGTAATAATATGCCCCTGTGTTTCTTGTCTTTCAAACAGCTGACTGTCACTGGTTAAATCTTTGATGATACAGTTTATAAAGAATACTTGTGGCTCTTACTACAAAGCATTAAAACAGACTGAGCATTCATTTGTCTTCTCTCATTGAGAGAGCAGAATTCATTTTCACTGTTCAGACTCTGCTTACTGCCAGTTTCCACATAGTCCGTCTGCGCCGCGGTCTGTCAGCGTTGTCCACTGCTACTCTAGTCAATGCTCCTGTTTCCACATCAAACGCCACGGCCCGTCTCCATAGCGTGGCGGCATGTCCAGTGGTCTCCGTTTCAAATATGCTGTGACATCTATTTTTGACGGCGCTCGCTGCAAGCACACTTTAAGCTGAACACAATAGAACTAACACGGCAGGAAGTCCGACAAGGAAACGCACAGAGCGTCCGGTCAATTTCCATCACTTTATCAACATGACGTCAAAACAGAATTAACAACAAATCATCCTCACAAAGACAAAGCAACATGTTTTTCTCTTTATTCCCGCGTGATCTTGAAGTTCTCCTGTGACGTGTGTACAGCTGATCATTGTTGCGCTCCAGAAATGGACCCAAGCGGGCAGGGTGCTCACCGTATGACGGAGGATAACTGCGCTGCTGACAGAACGTAGTGTGCACAGGCAATGTGTAAATTGTGGTTCAGTTGTTAACAGTAAGAACCCGTAAAGTTAAGTTAACTGTCTTCTTTCACTCTGTTGGTGCAGCTGTGGGGGAAATCCTCGAAGGCAAGCGAGCGAAGAAGACGGTCGAGAGGCTCGATTTCCAGGCACCAAAGCAAAAGGAGAAGCTGAAGTTTGGAGACGGTAAACTTTTTAACTTTGTGAGACATGAATATTTGTCTAACTATCCAGGTGTGTGTGTGTATGACCTTTTTATAAAAACGTCTGCTTGTCTTTTTAGGTAGCGGAGATAAATTAGGAGACATTCCACGCACTGGTTACCAGATCACAAAGATGAAGCCAGCTGACCTGAAACCTCTGCACGTCATCCTGTTCGACAGACCGGGGAAGGTACAAACATAGAGACTGAAATATTATTATAATATAGATGAACACAAACATCTGAATGTTTCTCCTCCAGCCTCCTCATATTTGTTCTGCAGAAAGTCAGAGTGAGCTGATGTGAGAACACAGCAGGATATAATCAGGAGAATTCACCTGGAGCAACCCCCGTCCCCCCCTTCGAAGAAAAGTGCTGCACGTCTGTCCTGTCTCTATGACAACACTTTGTTGACAATGCCATGTTTTATATTTTAGATCAGACACGGTGCAAAGACGATGTCAGGGTTTTTCCTGCATAGAGAATTCTTTGGCGCCCCCAAAAGAGGTTTTATCCAGCACCAAAGGAAAATCACCAGCGCCAAAAGAAAAAAAAAAGCCAATTCAAATTGCAAAACAAATCCTCTCTGAATGTATGTTAAATATCAATACATCAAACGACTGTTGAACAAGCAGAACATAAACTTAAATACGACGTCTCTGACTTCTAGCAGTCATCTCCCCTCTCATCCGTTTACGCATGTGGCTCGTGCTGGATAGCCAGCTGATTGACTGTTGGTTTCTTTTGACTGGTTCATGACGCTCCGCTGACACTCACAAGCGCTAAATGAGGGTTGATTTTCCGTATGGCGAGTTCATTTCAAAGAGCAATGCGGGTCATCACGGGGGCACGCTGAGACGAGACACACCAACATACATGGCTGCAAACGCACACACACACCGGAACGCCAACCACCGCGCACACCTGTTGACTTGTAGTGAAAAGGAACACGGTTGATCCGCGATCCGTATGGACCGAGTCGGGAACGCACGTTCAACTTTTCTCCGTTCACTTCCACCGTGTCTGCTTTTATCAACAATCAATAAGTTACCGACCGTAACGTCAGCCAGCTGTAGTCTGTGAACTTCTCCACACAGACTGTCAAACAGCAAATACATTCTTATTATTTCTCAATTTCCTGATTTGATCAAATGATCCAAATTATCTGAGACTGAAATCTGTGATTGTTTGACATAATACCTTAACTCAAATAAATGTACTTAAACAAATGTAAAACGAAAACACAATTTAAAGGAAAAGAGCAGCCATCATAGGAAGAGGGTGAAATGCACTGGCAGGATGTGACCCCCCCCTCTCTCAATCTCATTACACCCCTCTCCCTCAAAATCCCTCTCCTCCCCTGTTTCACTGTTGCAATAAAAACAATTCTTTACCAGATTTAATTGTGGTTTCAGTAACTTAAGCATAATGATAATATTCTTTGTAAAATGGACAGCAATGACAGGAAATGCACAGATTTCTGTCAAATAAGGTAATACAGACTCTTACAATACTGTAATACACGGGTCGAACGTTTTTACTATAACGCGTATAGTCACCCCCCAAAGGCCCATTCTGAGCCAGGAAAACCCCTGGATGTGGGTATAAGACACGACCTGTAGGCGGCAAAATACGGGGAATATCAAACATTTGGAAAAGAGCGTCGGGGACATCAACAGCGCCTTTCTGAAGAGTTGAAAGATTTTTATCTCATAAAAAAAAAGACGCTGGGCGCTGCGCTTTTCCTCTGAGAGGCTGCTTCAGAGAAGCTCCAGGTGAACACGGGGCCTTAGACAGTCACATCGTTTTCTCCATCAGCAGTTAGATTGTAAATCATAAAAAAGGCAGATTTATTATTCTTGTTTTCAAAGGTTGTCTCTTTGCTCTGTTTTTGTTCTTTTATCAGATGGCCACGATGAAGAAGAGCCTGCGTCTGTTTAACGGATTTCCTTTCGATGCCGACAGCGAGCTGTACGCCAAGAAGAGAGAAAAACTCCTCAAGTGAGTTTGTTTGCAGAGACACGTCGGCCTCATCCTGTAGAGAAGATTCATTCACTTAAGTTTTATAAAGATAATAAGTAATACCTTTAATGAGGAAGATTTTTTTAACTTCAGGCTTCATGTTTTCTCCTGATTTTTCTTGTTTTCATGTCTTGCTTGTTCTAATGTTTCTGTAAAAAGATCCAAGCTGTTCGTGGATCAGTCAATGAGTGTGTTTAAAACAGGACACTTTAAAAGTTCACGTTCTGAGCTCAGTGCCATTAAGGAAAAAATGTCCTCAGGCAGAAAGACGGCTGTAAAAAAGTGTTGATTTAAATGATTCACAGGCTCATTAAGTTTTTCTCTTTTTGTGTGTTATTTAAAAAAAAAATGTAAATGCAGGAATTCACATTTTACAAACACCAAACTGAAGGTGGTCTGTGGCGTTTTGGACCTGGAGAAGAAAGGAACGCACGCCGATCTGGTGGACAGGATCATGACTTTTCTCATCGCACCGAAGAACAGCGGGAAGGTGAGCAGGGCGCCGGGCGTATTTAAGATGTGTGGTTAAATGTTTCTTTGTTCTCCGTAGAGACTTCAGGCACGATGCCATGAATGTATGTCCATCAGAGATGAAGCTCAGAAAAGGATCTCCACAGAGAGACTTTTTGGTCATATATGAAGGAGTTTATTTTTATCCGAGAGAGGAGAGCTTGTATGAAGAGGAAAAGCGCTGCACGTCCGTCCTGTCTCCATGACAACAGTCTGTTAACGGCCGCTGTATGACCGACACTGCTCCGTTGGTTTTTACTGCATGTTTTATATTTGAGATTTTCTTTCCCTTCACTGTGCTCTAAGCTGTCTTAGTTTGGATGATGAGTTTAATAATAATGAGGACTCGGGTCAGACACGGAGCGAGGAGGATGTGGGTACACGACACGATCCATAAGAGACACAAATATCATGTGAGGGGAATGTCATACATTTTGAAAAGAGCGCTGATGATGTCCACAGCGTCTTTCTAGAAAGTTAAAAAGATGATCGTCTGGAACAGTTGGAGAAAAGAAAAAGCTGCTAGTCGTAAATAAAACGCAGTGGACACAGGCTCTTGTATTAGGATGTAGGATGTATTTTTAAAATGGAAATCAAACGTTATCGGCTCGCCTAGGAGCTGCCAAACTCTTTGGACAACAACAGTTATTTTAGTTTGAAGAACTCTGGAGTTACCGGCTTGACTGCTGCCTCAGTCGGTTTGTTTGAGTTGTTCTGGTTTGATGGTTTGAATCATCACTCAAACTGAGGAAGTGGAAAACAAGCCACTCCAGAGGTGTGTGGCGTTGAATTTCTGTTTTTGTCAGAGAGGTCTGGTCTAATCAGAAGAGACTGTGTTGTTTCCACGGTAACTGACCTCCTCGTTTTGTTTTTCTGCAGCGTCTGCCCGTGAAGAAAAAGAGGAAATCAAAGAAGAAACTTTCCGGCGACGACTCCAACACCAGCGCCAAGAAGAAGAGCAAACCCAAACCCCGCAGCTCGTCGTCCAGTCCCAAGAAGTCCAAAACAGGAAGCAAGTCCAAAGCCATCGTCATGGACTCGAGCAGTGACGAGGATGACGAGGAGGAAGAGGAGGAGAAGGCGGGCGCTTCAGCCGAGGCCGAGGGATCGGACGCTGAAGACAAACCGTCGGGTAAAGAGGAGGAGAGGTCTGACAAGTCGGAGGAGTCTGCTGACGAAGAGGAAGAAGAGGATGAGGAGGAGGAAGACGACGATGATGATGATGATGAGGTGAGGTTATCCAGGCATGTAGCTACGAGACACACCGCAAAAACTAGGACGACGATCTCCTTGGTGTGTCAGACACTCATTCCTGTCAAGATGTGGAGACATTATCAGAGGGAAAAACAAAATACTCTAAATAAAGACAGGACGAGGTAAAGGGGTTTGAGGTGGTCTTGAGTCATGGAGGGGTGGTGAGATCTTAAGTATTTGTTTTAATTTAATCTGCAGTAAGATTTATTTATAAGTGTGAGTTTCAAAATGTCTGATACTGCGATCCTGTTTTGATTTCACGTTTTACAGAAATACAATCTCCGTTATTCGATAAAAATCTCAAAGCTTTAAATCCCAGTGATATTTTCAACGTTGGTACGACCTTCACTTAAAGATATGTCACTCTCTCTTCATAAAAATACAGAGTACATCATTTCTAGACATGCATGATACACTTTTAAAAAAATGTTCTGATCCATTTTGTTCTGATAAATATTTACCAATATTTTATTATAACTAATGATGTTGTTGTTAGTGTTATATGTAAGGATACACAAAGCTGCAGTAAACCTGGCTTTACACAAACAGGAAGCAGCAGCAACATGTCAGGTTTTCAAATTAAATCTTTTAAACTGAAGAGTTAAAATGTTTGATCATAAAGTATGAGCTGTCGTCTGAACGTCGTCATGGAGACGATTAGTGGACAGTTCAGTCTGAACGTCTTCAGAGTGAGACTGAACGCGCCCAACGATCATTCTTAATCAGTTACGTAGATCGGCGCTGTCAGTCAGATATTTGATACGATATCAGATCAGATCGGTCCCATCTTCAATTTTCCAAATATTTTCTTCAGAAACATCGTCCCTCTTACTTTAGTGCAAGTTGTTTGTAGCTGATGGATTCCTGAATGTTTGTGCACTTTGGATATTAAAGTCTTTCTACTCAACACATAGATGTTCAGCATGTTGTAGTTCCCCCCAGCTGCCACTAGATGTCACTAACGAGTCACATTCTCCAGATATCAACCTCCAGGTTCTCCTCGTCTCAACTGTGTGACTCTTCAGTTCTTCTTGATACCAAACCTTTTCATTTTATTTCATTTTAAATGTGACTTCTGTTGTTGTTGCCGTGGTAACAAAACGGGTATCAATATCGTTTGATTTCTTTACCAGTCATGAATCAAAGTTTAAGATGATGATGTCATGATAACCCTCGTCGTGTCAATTAGCTTAAAAAGAATTAGAAACTTTATCGATGGATATCAAACATCGGTCTGTGTTTTTATGAGCTGGCAGTCGACTTATCCTAATTCACTTTCGTTTCAGTCTCCCAAATCAAAGTCGAGCCGAGGGAAATCGGCTCCAAAGAAATCGGCTCCGGTGAAGAGGCAGAGGACGCCGGCGAAGAAGGCGGGGCCTCCTAAAAAAAGAGCCAAGAAGGAAATTTCAGACGAGTCGGAATCTGAGGCCGAGGAGAAGGTACGACGAACGTCTGATATCATAAAAACAGAAAGCACAGGCGAGCAGTGAAAGTCCTGTTGTGCTCTTTTATCTTTATCCAAACAGATCTGTTTTATTTTCTGTGCAGTCAGACTTTGTAAGATTTCTCATCCAAAAAAAAGCCTGATTTATTTTGAATTCCTCCTGGGTTTGAATTCCTCCTGGGTTTGTTGTCCCCAGAAGTGCACACTCACTGCAGGATGTAGTGTGCACATTTCCTGTTTCCTACCGCACGCACCTTCCTGTCCAACATGAAGCAGAACAACTGCACATCCACGAGTAAAAGGACAATGGAAGTGCTCTATAATGTTTAGAATTTAGACTGCACTATCCATTTTAACCACTAGGTGTCAGAGTTACATACTGCTCCTGTGTTGGGAGCACTCTAAACCTCAGTGGACATTGACTCCGGGCTGTTTTTTTAATGTTTTTGTTTTTTTCCAGCCTAAAAAGAAGAAATCGGCTCCGGCCAAACCTGCAGCTAAAACCAAGAAGGCCGACAGCAGCAGCAACAGCAAGAACAACACAAACACAGGTGAGGGCTTCACGTCTCATCAGGGCTGTAGAGTCTGCGTCTGAAGAGGTTTTATACTTCACAGTGTCAGACCCTACATCACTTCATAGGATGTATTCAAAAATGTCCACCCATCGTGTGTGTGTGTGTGTCTGCAGCGGAGGACAGCTCAGACGACGACGAGCCGCTCATCAAGATGATCAAGAAAGCGCCGACCGACGAGCAGCTGAAGGAGACGGTGCAGAGCCTGCTGAAGGAGGCCGACCTGGAGGAGATGACCATGAAGCAGATCTGTCAGAGGGTGAGAGGCCTCACACACACACACACACACACACACAACTAGGGCTGAGTACTTCTTGTCATGTGCACACACAGGTTGGTCGTGTAGGTGCAGTGTTTAACCTTGTTTTTGTAGAGCTTGCACTTTGCATGACTCATGTCCAGCTGCTTCCTTACTTTTCCCAAACTTTCTGTTTGTTTGCCAACTTCCGTTTATCTTGGCTTTCAGTTCTTCATCGCGATGGATTGAGTATGCTTTATTGTGAAATGCACCGTAAGAGAAGTGTCATCACAGGGTTGCAACTGTATAGATTCTGTAACATCTGCAAGGTGCCTATCACAATATATTGCCCTATCGATTTTTTTAGCAGGGCAGAGATGGGATAAACACCACTGCATGAAACAGCACGGACATGAAGACATTATAAACCATGCTGTGGCTTCAGAATAAATGAATAACAACGATACCTTCCTCTGTGATTCAGGTGTTTGACACTTATCCAGACCACGACCTGACCAGCAAGAAGGACTACATCAAACAGACCGTCAAGTCTGTGAGTACACACACACACACACACACACACACACACACTGGTCTTTGTTATAAAATTTGTGTTAATTAATTTGTCATTAAAGGTCCAGTCAGTGAGCTGTGTAGAGAGTGAGATGATAAAGGTATCTTACTCTCTGATCATTAAGGAAACATGCTATGTTGAAGTGCTGGCTTCTCTGACAACAATGCAGCAGCCAGTATGTCCTCCTTCTAACTTTAGATTCTGCTCCTGAATGCTCTGGATTTGTTTGGACCAGAGAAGGTAGGCGCTTTTAAGACACCCCCCACACGGCCGTTTTGGACGCCCCTCGGTTTGTCAGATATGAGAGCAGTTATCAGGTCAACAGGTGTTGCAGCGTTGGAAGCGGGTCAAGAGAAGTGGTTCAGATAGAAGTGATTGTACCCGACCTAAAACTTCAACATAGCATGTTTCCTTAATGATCAGAGAGTAAGATACCTTTATCATCTCACTGATTGGTCCTTTACACAGACATGTCACTTCATCTCCTGAGATGAATTCAAAGTTTAGACTGTTTTTATTTCAGTATAATAATGAGATGTTTTGAAATGTTCCCTCAGCTCATCACATGAAGCCTGCAGGATGAAGAAGAAACGACTCGGTCTTCTTCAGTTACATATCACTTTGTTTTCTA
Source organism: Labrus bergylta (assembly GCF_963930695.1). Taxonomy (NCBI): domain Eukaryota; kingdom Metazoa; phylum Chordata; class Actinopteri; order Labriformes; family Labridae; genus Labrus; species Labrus bergylta. The sequence goes on from NC_089202.1 coordinate 30,811,677, forward strand.
ACTCAACTCTTTTCTACATGATTGTGTTTTTTATGAATGTGTGAGTGGTGTATAGATTCTCAGATTAACGTTCATGTTCACTCCTTCATGAGGAAAGAAGAGGAAGTGGTCGTCTCTCTCTTTGATTCTGGATGAACATTCTGTAAATATGTTTGTGATGATGTGAAGAGATGTTTCTGTTTCCTTTGTTCTGTCTTCAGTTTAAAAAGCTCACTGACTAATTTAGTAATTAAAAGGAAACTTTTCAAACAAAATCTTCTCTGCTTTGAAATCTGTGAAATCTGAACAAACATGGTCATTTGTCATTTAAAGCAACAATGAACACATTTGATTTTTCACCATGAACTCTAAAAGCAACAAAAACATCTTAATTGTTTGTTCAGTGAGCGGCAGATAGAACCCCACTGTTCTTTAAATGAACCTGTTTGTTTATGTTACTGATGGAAGCGGCTCAGTGAACTTTACTCTTGTTGTGAACGAGTAAAGATATTCCAGGACCTGCACAGAGTCAGGACGCCCAAACTTACACCTAACCCTGTCCACAGACTTATTTCAGATCCACTGGATAGAAATACATGTAAATGAGTACTGCAGCAAACACCTCCCCTCACATGGCCCTCCCCTCCTTCACAGAGAGAGGGACTGTGAGGAGGACCGCCCCTCCTTCACAGAGAGAGGGACTGTGAGGAGGACCGCCCCTCCTTCACACAGAGAGAGGGGGACTGTGAGGAGGACCGCCCCTCCTTCACACAGAGAGAGGGGGACTGTGAGGAGGACCGCCCCTCCTTCACACAGAGAGAGGGGGACTGTGAGGAGGACCGCCCCTCCTTCACACAGAGAGAGGGGGACTGTGAGGAGGACCGCCCCTCCTTCACACAGAGAGGGACTGTGAGGAGGACCGCCCCTCCTTCACAGAGGGAGGGACTGTGAGGAGGCCTCTCCTTCACACAGAGAGAGGGAGGGACTGTGAGGAGGACCGCCCCTCCTTCACACAGAGAGAGGGGGACTGTGAGGAGGACCGCCCCTCCTTCACACAGAGAGGGACTGTGAGGAGGACCGCCCCTCCTTCACAGAGAGAGGAACTGTGAGGAGGACCGCCCCTCCTTCACAGAGGGAGGAACTGTGAGGAGGCCCTCCCCTCCTTCACAGAGGGAGGGACTGTGAGGAGGCCTCTCCTTCACAGAGGGAGGGACTGTGAGGAGGCTCACATGTTTCTCCAACGTGCCTCTGCTGCTATCTGTACACAAACTGTTTTGTTTTTAAGATGAGTTCATCTCAGTTCATGCAGCGGCTCCACTTTGAATAACGTGTCAGACTGAAAGTTAGTAATCAGACAAGTGATTAAATAGAGTCAGTGTTCTAGTTTTCATTTTGCAACAAAAAATAGATATAATGTTTGTATTTCCATTTGTTACAAGCTGCACAATGTAGATAAAGGTGCTCAATATCAGCAGATAAGCAGTGCGTGTGTGTGCGCGTGCGTGCGTGTTGCTCATCGTGATCATCTTTACATCAAGATGTGTTTGTGTGCATGTCTGTACTTGTGGTGATAACATATTTCAGAATGCTGACACACCCCTCACCCTGAGGCCGTGTGCAAAAGCGAAAGTTACAAACTTGTTTACTTGGAGACTATTCTCACCCTCTCTATAACAGCACCATTTGGTCCGTGCTCTTTCGGAGTGCAGAAGGTGAGTTTCTCTTCTTTATACTTCACATTCACAGAGAAGAAAGAAATGTTAGTGTGCAGCTGATGCGGATTTAAGAGGAACTTTACATTTCAATGTGCAAAGAAATTAAAACAGTATGCAGGAAAAACAAGTTACATGCAATGAAAGGGAGGAGGAATGCATATTCTAAATGTGATAGATGAAGTGCCAAAGGATGTTCTCCAATTTGTACAAACAGATGTTTGAAGTCAGAGAGAGAGAGCGAGAGCGAGAGAGAGAGAGTCAAGTTTCAGACATTCAAAACTGAAGCTTCTCCTGGCTCCGTTTTAAAAATATAAATATAAATGAACAGCTGCTTGCTGCTGAACGAAACGTTGTTTATGTCTGTGCGCGTGCGAGCATAAATTGAGCAGATTAAAGTTGTTTGTTGCAAAAACTAGATTAATTTAGAGGGGAAAACACACATTAACTCATTAAAAGTGTTTAATGTTCAACGATGAAAGAAGATATCTCTGAGAAAGAAGCTGTTTCGTTTTCAATGATCTACTGGTTTGTTATTGTGTTACAGGGGAGAGGCCAAAACAATTCAACTGACAAGAGACTAAAACTCAGTTCAGGTGAGCAGCGCCATCTAGTGGCTCGACAAAGACATGGTTTAAAGAATACAAATAATAAAGGACCTTTCAGTTTTATTGAGTTTCCAAGATGACACGTTATTGAACATCACTGTCCTACAAATAAACTGGTGTTAAGAACCTTTTTTTAATTCTTAAAGATTATGATCTCCAAGAGAAACTTTATTTTGAAAGGTACACATTCAAATCAAAATAAATGGGAGCTTCTGATGTGATCACAAACATGGGATACAGAGGCGTGATTATGTGATTTCATCCATAAAGTAAATCTGTTGTTTGATCTGAAATGAGGTAGAGAGCTTTGTGACGTCGTATGTGAATATGTGTGTGTTCAAAATGTGATAGAGGGACAAACCACTCGTCTGTATCCCACACCTGTTTTCTTTTGTGTGTCTGTAATTTCAGTGATTTATGGGATGTTAATTCAGATATCTGAGACAATGATTTCCCCAGAGAGTATTTGTTCCACCTCTGCTGCAGCTCCAAATGTTCAGTGTTGGTAAACCGATGAATTAGAGGAGCTGAGACCCTAATGCACCACACGAGGACCAGAGACACCTGAGAAAAATACATCCGAGTTTTTAAATGACAGAAAATTATGACTTCAAAATCTTTTTTTTAAAGGAGCAATCTGTATTTCTGACACCTAGTGTTTAAAATGGGTACTGCAGTCTAAATTATAAACATTGCAGAGAGCTGTCCCCCCCTCCTCTCTAGAGTGGATGCTCACTCAGGTCACCATGTGGTGGACTCTGAAGCTTCAGTGTTTATCCAGCTCTGCATGGGTCTGTAAACCTTTCTGTGTTCTAACTGATCGATGCTTCAAGTGGTTCCCAGACTTATTCTGCCAAATTAAAATAGCCCCGCCCCCCTCCACCCACCACCCTGACCCTCACGCTCTTTGCAAATACATTTTCTATATTTTTAGAATTCATCTCAAACATTGGCTGCAAGAAGTGCAGAAAGCGACTTCAGTGTGAGACAGCGAGCTGAAAAAAACAACTAGCCACTTTTAGAAAAAATGAAGTGGTTAAAGTGAGGCTGTAAAAACAAACCCAGAGGAAGTCCCATCACTAAATCTGTCATGTTTAGATAACCGTGAGAAACAACTTCATTGTTTTTTGTTAAGCCTTGCCAGAGTTATAAAACTCGATAGGATATCGATACCTGTTTCAAGGCAAACTCCTGCACCTTGACGTTCTTAATCTAATGAAAATGAGAGCTGTTTAAATAAAACACTTCAAATTCTGACGTCTCAAGTTGAGTCAGAGCTCAGAAACATTTTTCCCATGTGGCTCAAATTCTCTTCATACATGTTGTTTTTATGCTCACACAGAATCTGTCCCTCACGCCTCTACTCTGTGATCCCTCCTCTTTTTAAAAAACACCTCTTCATCACCTCCTCGTCCTCCTCATCACAGCCAGCTCGGACCCGAATGCTAACATGATCACATTTACAGTGTCAACATCTTTTAACGCAGCGATCAGGACTCATCACTCAAACTGAAGTCTGAGCGTCTTCATCATTCTCTGCATGGCCGACCTCGTCCATCAATAATAAACATCCTGCTCATGAGCTCACTTCTCTTTTCAGATTGAAAAAACAGAAGTCAAATATGGAAGTGTCATTCCTGACCGTCTGTTTCTCACTACCTTCTGCAGGTCTGAAAACTGTTTCTCAGCCGCAGCATGATAAGTCTTTCTGCATACTTCACTAAAGTAAGTTTCATACTCGCTGTTATTCGAGCACTTTTAGGACACGAATGTTTCTCCTGCTTCCTGTGTTTGTTCCTGATTCACAGATGATCCCTAAATGTCCTGGTCTCAATCCCTAAATGTCTTGGTCTCGATCCCTAAATGTGTCGACCCCTAAATGTCTCGGTCTCGATCCCTAAATGTCTTGGTCTTGGTTTCGATCCCTAAATGTCTCGATCCCTAAATGTCTTGGTCTTGGTTTCGATCCCTAAATGTCTTGGTCTTGATTCCTAAATGTCTTGGTCTTGATCCCTAAATGTCTTGGTCTTGGTTTCGATCCCTAAATGTCTCGATCCCTAAATGTCTTGGTCTCGAGCACTCTGGTCTCGGGTATGTCTTGGTCTTGGTCTCGATCCCTAAATGTCCTGGTCTCAATCCCTAAATGTCTCGGTCTCAATCCCTAAATGTCTCGGTCTCGATCCCTAAATGTCTTGGTCTCGATCCCTAAATGTCCTGGTCTCGATCCCTAAATGTCTCGGTCTCGATCCCTAAATGTCTTGGTCTTGGTTTCGATCCCTAAATGTCTCGGTCTCGATCCCTAAACGTCTTGGTCTTGGTTTCGATCCCTAAATGTCTCGGTCTTGATTCCTAAATGTCTCGGTCTTGATTCCTAAATGTCTTGGTCTTGATCCCTAAATGTCTTGGTCTTGGTCTCGATCCCTAAATGTCCTGGTCTCAATCCCTAAATGTCTCGGTCTCGATCCCAAAATGTCTCGGTCTCAATCCCTAAATGTCTCGGTCTCGATCCCTAAATGTCTTGGTCTCGATCCCTAAATGTCCTGGTCTCGATCCCTAAATGTCTCGGTCTCAATCCCTAAATGTCTTGGTCTCGATCTCGATCCCTAAATGTCTCGTTCTCAATCCCTAAATGTCCTGGTCTCAATCCCTAAATGTCTCGGTCTCAATCCCTAAATGTCTCGGTCTCAATCCCTAAATGTCTTGGTCTCGATCCCTAAATGTCTTGGTCTCGGTCTCGATCCCTAAATGTCTAGGTCTCAATCCCTAAATGTCTTGGTCTTTGTCTCAATCCCTAAATATCTTGGTTTCGGTCTCGATCCCTAAATGTCTAGGTCTCAATCCCTAAATATCTTGGTCTTTGTCTCAATCCCAAAATGTCTTGGTGTCGATCCCTAAATGTGTCGACCCCTAAATGTCTCGGTCTCGATCCCTAAATGTCTTGGTCTTGGTCTTGGTCTTGGAGCACTCTGGTCTCGGGTATGTCTTGGTCTCGGAGCACTCTGGTCTTGGGTCTCGGTTAGTGTGGTCTTGACTACAACAGCAGTGGTTTTGAAAGCAGGGCGCGGTGTATGATTTCCAGTCGAGCAGGATGATTGTCTCTGACTGTTTGGACGGGGTTCTTTGGCGAGCAGATTCAGATGTTGGTAAAGGTGTTCGTCTCAGGTATTTATGTTTGTGTTTGCACAGAGAAAAGAAAAGGCCAAACCCATCGAGCCGGACAAGGTGAAAGAACAACAGGTAGGATCATCAGGTTCAGAGGAAGATTAAAGAAAAGATGGAGTAATGATGAAAAACAAACAATAACTTTCTGCTGTTTGTCGACACTCTGCAGGAGATTCTTGTTACCCCTACAGCAGACGTAGAGCATCACCCTCGTCCTCTTCTCCCGTTTCTGTCTCATTACTGTAAGTCCAGTGTTCACTTTTTCTTCTCATATTGCTGAACAATATTGCATTCTCAGCTTGTTGCTTCAGTAGTTTGTATTACTCTTGATTAAATTCATGAATACTGACTGATGTTGAAAATCAGTATTTTAATAAAGCTCTCAGTTACATCGAAACAGAAATGAATCTATTTAAAGGAAATCGCTGACAGATAGATAATAAATAAATCATTGAGGCCGTTTACATGCAGAAATGTTCAAGAACAGCTAGTTCTGGTTTTTACAAACTGCTGCGTTTTTTCATTTATTATGGTGAATCGAGAGTCTTCAGGTTTTAAAGGTCACATATTATACAAAATCCTCTTCCCCATTTTCCTCTAACTCTAACAAGTGTCTCTAGTCTGTCTATAAACCCCCCAATGATAAGAAAAGTCCATCCTCTCCGTCTTTTGCCTGCTCCACTTTTCAGAAAATGTGTGCTCAAACAGGCCGTTTGGAGATTTTCCCTTCATGACATCACAAAGGGCAGTAGCCCCTCCCCCAGGTGGGTGACACTCCCACAGCTAGGTGTTTGTTGAGTCTGCCTTCTCACCTTAAACAATAGGACATGGAGCGAGAAAGCACCGAGTACACCCAAGCCCTTCCAGAGAGGGGGCGTGGTCAGACACAGCTCATTTACATATTTAAAGGTACAGACACAGAAACAGCCTGTTCTGAGCAGGGCTGAAATAGAGGGGTTTATAGACATGATCAAATACAGGATCAGAGTGGTTTAAAAAAAGAAACTTCACACACACGTTTTGAGGAGCTCTGAGCCTTATTTACACTGAAGAAGAGGAGAATATGTAATCAACAGATTAGAACATTTCTTAGGCTTGAAGTGCTCACCACACCGGATTGGCTAACAGTGACACCTGCTGGCTGTGTGATATATTTCCTTTTTGTGCATTAATGTCACTGACATTCATTTTAGAATCACCAACGATATAAAGATGAGTGAGTGTGGATCTTCAGCACCCAGTTCTGTTTCTGTGACAAGTCGACACTCCAAAGATTATCCTCCAGAATTCAAACCACCAAGAAAAAGAAAGAGGTACAATGATCAGTCTTAAATTCTCAAGATGATGTGTGTCATAAAGAAAGAGGAGGCTGTTGATGAATTATTCTTAATGTCTGAAAACATTAAACTTAAATCCTTTATAATAATTGTCAGGACATCTGAGGAGTTATCAACATCCAGCTTTGTGTCTCAGAGGACGGATCACTCCAAAGATTATCCTCCAGAATTCAGCAATCAACCCGTCCAGCCAAAGTAAGTCAACGAAAACTTTATTAATAGTCAAAGTTATATTGAGTCACCTTTCATGAAACCTTTTGGAAGAATAGAAAAGTGTCTCTAAAGCAACAGCTACACACTAGACGATTTTCCCAGTCTACACTTTATGATAATAACATAATGCAATGCACAATAAAATAATCAGCGTAAAATATCAGTTTATAGAACCTGTTTGGATGAATATTCCTCATGAATCAGATCGTGGATGCTTTCAGTGCTGCTTGAACATCTCTACATGATCATTATTCTCTTAGAGTTCCTAAAATCAGGAAGATGAGGAAACCTCCGGGAGAATCAACATCTTCTACCGCCAGTTTTGTTTCTGAGAAGAGTCACCACTCCAAAGATTATCCGCCAGAATTCAGTGATGAACCCTTCATAAAAAAGTAAGTATATATAAATGAGTCTATACTTAAAGGATTGATATGTAACTGTGACACCTAGTGTTTAAAATAGGTACCGACCTCCAGGACAACAGCATGACCGTCATTGTATTTACTTAACGTTTTAGTATTAAAATTTGGAACATTTCCCAGAACTGACATGAACATCTGAACACTCTGAGGTTTAATGTAGTTTACCTCTCCTCAGTAAAATATCTGACTATCATCAGCATACAAAGAGATATAATGAACAGTATAATGGCAAATTATATAATTTTAAAATCCATAGACAAATGTTAAATATCATGACTCTATAAATAACATTATAACAATAATAATCTTAAGATTTACACATTCTTAAAGGTCACATATTATCTAAAATCCACTTTCTCTAACACTAATATGTGTCTCTACTCTGTTAACAAACCCCCCAATGATGAAAAAAATCCATCCTCTCCGTCTTTTACCTGCTCCACTTTTCAGAAAATGTGTGCTCAAACAGGCCGTTTGGAGATTTTCCCTTCATGACATCACAAAGGGCAGTAGCCCCTCCCCCAGGTGGGTGACACTCCCACAGCTAGGTGTTTGTTGAGTCTGCCTTCTCACCTTAAACAATAGGACATGGAGCGAGAAAGCACCGAGTACACCCAAACCCTTCCAGAGAGTGGGCGTGGTCAGACACAGCTCATTTACATATTTAAAGGTACAGACACAGAAACAGCCTGTTCTGAGCAGGGCTGAAATAGAGGGGTTTATAGACATGATCAAATACAGGATCAGAGTGGTTTAAAAAAAGAAACTTCACACACATGTTTTGAGGAGCTCTGAGTCTTATTTACATTGAAGAAGAGGAGAATATGTAATCAACAGATTAGAACATTTCTTAGGCTTGAAGTGCTCACCACACCGGATTGGCTAACAGTGACACCTGCTGGCTGTGTGATATATTTCCTTTTTGTGCATTAATGTCACTGACATTCATTTTAGAATCACCAACGATATAAAGATGAGTGAGTGTGGATCTTCAGCACCCAGTTCTGTTTCTGTGACAAGTCGACACTCCAAAGATTATCCTCCAGAATTCAAACCACCAAGAAAAAGAAAGAGGTACAATGATCAGTCTTAAATTCTCAAGATGATGTGTGTCATAAAGAAAGAGGAGGCTGTTGATGAATTATTCTTAATGTCTGAAAACATTAAACTTAAATCCTTTATAATAATTGTCAGGACATCTGAGGAGTTATCAACATACAGCTTTGTGTCTCGGAGGACGGATCACTCCAAAGATTATCCTCCAGAATTCAGCAATCAACCCGTCCAGCCAAAGTAAGTCAACAAAAACTTTATTAATAGTCAAAGTTATATTGAGTCACCTTTCATGAAACCTTTTGGAAGAATAGAAAAGTGTCTCTAAAGCAACAGCTACACACTAGACGATTTTCCCAGTCTACACTTTATGATAATAACATAATGCAATGCACAATAAAATAATCAGCGTAAAATATCAGTTTATAGAACCTGTTTGGATGAATATTCCTCATGAATCAGATCGTGGATGCTTTCAGTGCTGCTTGAACATCTCTACATGATCATTATTCTCTTAGAGTTCCTAAAATCAGGAAGATGAGGAAACCTCCGGGAGAATCAACATCTTCTACCGCCAGTTTTGTTTCTGAGAAGAGTCACCACTCCAAAGATTATCCGCCAGAATTCAGTGATGAACCCTTCATAAAAAAGTAAGTATATATAAATGAGTCTATACTTAAAGGATTGATATGTAACTGTGACACCTAGTGTTTAAAATAGGTACCGACCTCCAGGACAACAGCATGACCGTCATTGTATTTACTTAACGTTTTAGTATTAAAATTTGGAACATTTCCCAGAACTGACATGAACATCTGAACACTCTGAGGTTTAATGTAGTTTACCTCTCCTCAGTAAAATATCTGACTATCATCAGCATACAAAGAGATATAATGAACAGTATAATGGCAAATTATATAATTTTAAAATCCATAGACAAATGTTAAATATCATGACTCTATAAATAACATTATAACAATAATAATCTTAAGATTTACACATTCTTAAAGGTCACATATTATCTAAAATCCACTTTCTCTAACACTAATATGTGTCTCTACTCTGTTAACAAACCCCCCAATGATGAAAAAAATCCATCCTCTCCGTCTTTTACCTGCTCCACTTTTCAGAAACTGTGTGCTCGAACAGGTCTTTGAATCTAAGAGCATAGACTTCTTAAAGCAAGCTCTGAGAACACATGAAGAATTGTTTAAGGAGAAGCAAGAGGACGAATATGATCAACAGCATGAGATTGATGATGAAACTAAGGAAGCTGCTATGAAGATTGCCCTGCATGTTCTGAGGACCATGAAGCAGGATGAATATGCCCACACACTCGAGCAAAGTAAGAGCCTGCGTGTTAGCTTCCTGTTTCATGATTGGGTTAGAGATCTGTCTGTAACTGTTCCATAACTTTATTACATTGTGTCCCACTAATTTGAGACAGCTTTAAACTTCTATTTGAACTATTTCAACATATTTTTAATCAATGCTTGTTGTGAAATGTCACAATAAGCAAAACAAACTTCTGAGACAATGTTCAGACTTAGCTAATTCAGCGGTAAAGACTTTTAGCATAGCCTAATCATTTAGTCAATGAATAACTAAACTCTAACAGTTTAATTGGTGACACCCATGAATATAAACAATTTTCAACTACAAGAAAATAAGAATGAATAGCAGATGGGATAATTCTTCTGTCTTTGATTTTTCTTATTTCCTGTTGTTAGGTCATTATGGGGTAACTGCAATGTACCAAAAGATACTTAAACCTGACCTGAAGAAGAAAAATGAGTGCCTACTGGAAAATACGCAGAAGTGGCCGGTGCCTCTTCAAAAGATTTATACAGAGATCTATCTGATAGAAGGAGACAGTGTAGATGTCAACCGCGAACATGAAGTCAGACAAATTGAAGCAGCATTCAACAAACGGAAATCTTTTGAAATAAAGATCAGGTGTGAGAACGTCTTCAAGCCCTTACCAAACCAACCGGCCAAACCAATCAGAACTGTGCTCACCAAGGGGATAGCAGGCATCGGCAAAACTGTGTTGACACAGAAGTTCATGTTGGACTGGTCAACAGAGAAGGCCAATCAAGACATCCAACTCTTGTTTTCACTTCCTTTTAGGGAGCTGAATTTGTTGAAAAATAAAACAAGAAGTTTGATGGAGCTCCTGTATGACTTCTCTCCAGGCCTGAAAGAATCTGGAATCACAGACCTGACTAAGTGCAAAGTTCTGATTGTACTGGATGGTCTTGATGAGTGCAGACTCCCTCTGGATTTCAATAAATCTGAGAACTGTTGTGATTCATCACAGTCGGCCTCAGTTCAGGTGTTGCTGACAAACCTTATTGCAGGTCACCTGCTTCCACAAGCTTATCTGTGGATAACTACCCGTCCTGCTGCAGCGAGCTGCATCCCTGGACGGTATGTCGACCGCTTGACTGAGATACGAGGTTTCAACAGACATCAGAAGGAGGACTACTTCCTCAAGAAAATTGACGATGAAAACTTGGCCAAAAGAGTTATCGCAAACATTAAGTCAACAAGAAGTCTGTACATCATGTGCCATGTGCCAGTGTTTTGCTGGATTTCCTCTATTGTCCTAGGGGAAATTTGTGCACAAGTAGGAGGAGGAAAAATGCCAAAGACCTTGACTCAAATGTACATCCACTTTCTGGCCCATCAAACTGCACAGATTTATGTCAAGTACCACAAAGAGCAAAAGCTGGACCCTCAAGGGAATAACAAGATGGTAATGTCACTTGGAAAGTTAGCCTTTGACCAGCTGGAGAAAGGAAACCTGATCTTCTACGAGGAAGATCTTAGAGGTTGTGGTATTGATGTTGATGAAGCAAGTGTCTACTCCGGAGTGTGCACTCAAGTCTTCCGGGAAGAGTCCTGTATGCAGACTAAAGTGTTCTGTTTTGTGCACCTGTCTGTCCAAGAGTTTCTCGCTGCTCTGTACGTCCATGTCATGTACACAGTCAACAGTGTAAACCTTATGGACAAAAACCAGATCAAAATCAAACCGATATCTGAATTGCACAAAGCTGCAGTGAACAAAGCCTTAGAGAGTGACAAAGGCCACCTGGATCTCTTCCTGCGTTTCCTCCTTGGACTCTCCTTGGAGTCCAATCATATTCTGCTCAAAGACCTGAAGATTCAGGTAGAACCCTTGGACCCCAAAAGTCATGAGGAAACCATCAAGTACATCAAGGAGAAAATAAATCTCTCTGAACCAGAGAGGTACATCAATCTCTTGCACTGTCTGAATGAGCTAAACGACCACTCTCTGGTGGAGGAGATCCAGAACCACCTGGATTCAGACCGAGACATGGACACAAACAAGTGGCCTGCAGCTCAGTGGGCAGCTCTGGTCTTTCTGTTGCTGACCTCACCGGAGAAGCCAGAAGAGATCACCCTGAAGAAATACTCCAGAAAACAAGAGGGTCTTAAGAAGCTCCTTCCAGCCATCAAAGCATGCAGATCAGCAAAGCAAGTGTCTTGCATGTTTTCTTTCTTATTCATTTTCAATGACCAGATATGTTGAGCCAGTATATCAAAGATGTTTAAACTTTGTCTTTTTGTTTGTTAGGTTGAATGATTGTAATCTTACTGCAGACTGCTGCCAGGATCTGGCCTCCATTCTAAGCTCAAGCTCAAATGAACTTAATCATTTGAATTTAAGTGACAACAAATTACAAGACTTAGGAATCAAGCGTCTCTGCACAGGACTCCAGAGCCCAAACTGCAGACTGAAGACACTGAGGTGAGTCACTGCTGACTTGGCTGAAATGCCTCTTTAGTGTCACATGGAGGTCTGGGATAGTGCAGGCAGACCTGCCAGGGTATCACACCCCTCAGCCTCCTGAGGAAGTTTATTCTAGGGTGCTTGAAAGGAGGCTGCAGACCATTTTCGACCTCAGATACAGGAAGAAATATGTTGATTTCATCTTGGCTGTTGGACAGTGGACCCGTTCTTTACAGTTGCATGGCTTCTTGGGGGAGTATGGGTGTATGCTCATCCAGTCTATATGTTTTTTGTGGACCTGTAGAAGGCCTATGATTGTGTCACTTGGGGGGTCATGTGGGGGTACTGAAGAACTAATGGGGTATCTGGGCCGTTACTGCGAGCCATCCAGTCTCTGTATGGGGGAGATGTGTTTGGAACTTGGGCCTCAGAACTTCATCTCTGCTCTTTGCAGATGATATGGTTCCTTTGGCTTCTTCAGGCAAGAAAATGTTGCAGTTTAGAATTTTATCCATTCTTGAGCTGTTAGATTTAGCCTTTAAGCAATCTCTAAATCGATTTGTTTGATGACAATATGACCCATGGAAGCTGTGGCATGTTTTTTTTTTTTTTTTTTTGCGTAGCTTGTAATAATTGTTTACAGTTTCTCTGCTATTTCCTGCTCAATAACGCAATTGAACTCAAACTATAAACCAAAATCTAAATGCTCTTTGTTCTTTCCCATTCTCTGTCACTTCAGGCTAAACCGATGTGATCTGACAAAGTCATGCTGCAAAGAGTTGGCTTTAGTCCTGGGCCGTCCCACTTCAGATCTGAGAGAGCTGGACCTGAGTGACAACAACATTGAAGACTCAGGAGTAAAGCTGCTCTCTAAAGGACTGGGAAATGTTGGCTGTAAACTTGAAACCTTCAGGTACCCCTTGAACAAAACAGTTAAAGTGTGTTTCAATAGTTATGAAGAGTTCCACTTAAGAGTGAGTTCTTTCCTTGTGTCACAGGTTGTCATTCTGTAACATCACGGAAAAAGGATGCAGTTTCTTGGCCTCAGCAGTGAAGTCCAACCCATCCAACTGGAGCGAGCTGGACCTGAGCTACAATCACCTCGGAGAATCAGGAGTGAGGCACATTTGTGACGCTCTTGAGGAGGGACGATGTGAATTAAACAAACTCAGGTGAAGAATAATCCTAATATTTTTAACACGTTTTGGTGTGACTGTAACATAACCCAGGCTTACACTATGTTTTTCTTCTCCACAGAGTGGATCACAGAGCAGAGCACTGGTTTAAACCAGGACTGAGAAAATGTAAGTTGTGTTTTTTGGGCGAAAGCTAGAGAATATTTAGAACAGACCTATGTGTTGATGTGGGTGTGGGTGTGTGTGTGTGTGTGCGCACGTTTGCGCATACACGTTCCGTTGTATGTGTGTGTGTGTCTCAGCGTGCCCCATGATGCTCGCAGACATGACAGCAGAGAGAGGAGCAGGGAAAAGTAGCTAGGCTACATCAAACGTGCTGAATACTCATAGCATAGTTTTTTATGACTTTTTGATAAAACATTTACCCGCCCTGTGGCGGATAGCCCTCTGAAAAGTACTCGCCAAACTGAAAATCGACCCGCATTTGGCACTTGGTGGGTGTTAATTTCGGACCCTGCCTACCATCAATCAGAAGCTAGTGTACTCTGTGGTTGCCTTTATACATTTCTTACTCCTTTATTTCTTCTTTTTACCAGATGTATGTGAGCTTACGATCGATCTTAATACTGCTCATAAAAGTCTGGTCCTCTCTGAAGACCGTAAAGTTAGCCAAGCCAGTAAGGAGCAGCCATATCCATATCACTCTGACCGGTTTGACTACTGGCCCCAAGTCCTGTGCAAGGAGGGCCTTAGGAACCGTTGTTACTGGGAGGTGGAGTGGGAAGGAAAATGGGTTGGCATCGGAGTGGCCTACAAGAACATGAAACACAAAGGGCAGGACAACAACTGTCTGATGGGGTACAACAAACATTCCTGGAGTCTGCACTGCTCTAGTAAAGGCTACCGCGCTTACCATAACTTCGAGAGTATCGTCGTTGGTGTTCCTTTGGCCGGTTGTCGTGGACTGGCTGTTTATCTGGACTGGAAGGCAGGCATGCTGTCCTTCTACAGAGTTTCTTCTAAAAGGTCGCTGACACACCTGCACACCTTCTCCACAGAATTCAAAAAGCCTCTCTACCCAATCTTTAGAGTGTGGGGAAAGGACTCGTCTGTGAGGCTGTGCCAGGTGAAATAACCAACCAATGAAAAGACTGATTGAGGAATTTACACAAGAAAGCAAAGAATGACAAGTCCATCTTTTTTTTGCATTTTGAAAGGTTAAGTATTTTTTCTTGTCATTGTTTATAATCTGCTGGAAAACAGTGGATCGCTCTCTCCGGGTGGGGAGTGAGTCTTTTCCCTAGGTGAAGGAGTTCAAGTATCTCTGGGTCTTGTTCACGAGTGGTCCAGGCATGCCCAACTAGGAGGAGACCCCGGTTGCAGACCCAGAACACGCTGGAGGGATTACGGACACAAACAGAGGGAGTGTAATATACAAGAGGCTTGGAAAGGACAGTGCACAGCATTTTTTTTGTGGCTGCTTTTTTAGCCTTTATGTAGAGATAGGACTGGAGAGAGAGTGTGGAGTGACATGCGGGAAAGGAGCCACAGGTCGGATTTGAACCCTGGCCGCCTGCTTGAAGGACTACGGCCTCTGTATATTAAATCAAATTACATTTTATTTGTATAGCACATTTCACACACATGTAAACTCAATATACTTTACAGAAAACAAAGATAAACAAACACAATACAAACTAATTTAAGATAATAAACAAAACAAAAAATGAACATGGGGCCACTAGACCGGCACCCCAGTGGACAGCATTTCAACTCAAATTATAAAGAAAACCTTGCTGAGCCTTGATGCAGGAAGGATTTCGCCTTTGTATTCCTCTCGTTCCTGTTGTCCACACTTCCTCGCCGCTGAAGTGGAGGTCGGAGCAGGCCGTGCATGAATGAGGACGGCGGTGGTCGTGGGGACGACACAGTCCGATGGTGGTGGCTGGGCATCAAGGACATCAGGTGGTAGTAGTGCTATTATAAATAATAAGGTGTGTCACAATATCGGCCATTTACTGCATATGTTGTTCAGATAAGGGAAATATTTTAATCTATTAATCCAGTTTACAGATTAACTAAACCATTGGTCTTATAACAGATGACGCCATTTCAAGTAATCTGTTATTCAGAGGACTTTCTGCAGGGTAACTGATCAGTCACATTTTTTAATACTGTTGATGTAATGTTTTCTATTTTCTAGCATTAACGTTAATCACATATTTAGTATTAAATGTATAACAGCACATCATCTGCAAACAACCGAACTTTGCCAAAATGTTTTTATCCATACAAAAGAAAGGATTAAGGAAGCAAAAAGGATTAAACAGCTTTCTGTCAAAAATGTTAAAGAACATCTGGAACCAGTTTATACAACAGAATATTAAGGTCAGGTTAAAGAAAACATAATAATAAATATTACAATATTAAAATTGTAAATTATCGAGAATAAAGTCGTTAATTTACGAGATGTATAAAAATGTGTTATTTCATTTAAATAAAGCTGTGGTTAAAATTATTATTCTGAAAGGTTGTAACAGAAGATGAAAGGCGAACCATCAAAGACATTTCCTCCTCACTAAAGAGACAATTTCCCTCAAGTCAGTTTGGTTCTTTCTTCAGAAAAGAAGTTTGTTTGATCCTGATGTTTGCACATATGCACTTTTATACATGTATATAAAGGGGAAAACAGTTGTAATATATGATGTTATTTCTTTGTTCATTTCTAAAAAAAAAATTAATCACAAAAAAAGAGTTAAATGGTAACAGAAAATAAATACATGAACTGACTTGGCTTGGCTCATGAAGCCATCAAAGTATTCTTTATTGTGAGTACATTAATATTCAAAGCATTAATAAATATAAAGTTTAACGGCCA
Organism: Labrus bergylta; assembly: GCF_963930695.1. Lineage (NCBI taxonomy): Eukaryota > Metazoa > Chordata > Actinopteri > Labriformes > Labridae > Labrus > Labrus bergylta. Next base: position 30,827,934 of record NC_089202.1, read on the forward strand.
AAATATTTTTTCTCTGACAAACACTTCCCTAAAATGTGAACGACATGTTTTTAAAAAAGGAAAACTGCTAAGTTTTATATTGTAACATAAATGTTTGTTTTTAAAGAAACATTCTCCATTCATCTGCCTCGTTTAATCATTTTTGTCCTTAACAAACGTTGATGAACTTGTTTTTGGAAGTCACTGCTTCCTGTCAGAGGAACACATATCTGTGATAAGGCTTTGCAAAAGGGCACGACACACCCAACAATGAGAAGACAGACACAAACACCACAACACAAATAGCAACAACACGAATACAAACACTTCAACATGGCTCCACACACAGCCGATGGGGAAGTAAGGAAAATCAAAAAAGACTGGCACAACGAAAAGCTCCCGTTTGAAGGATTTATTGATAAGTGATGTTTGGAGGCAGCATGCTCTTCCTCAGACTTTCATATAAACCCAACGAAATTCAAACATTTGCATTCCTGTTGCAGCTTTCTTAATTTGTGTTGCCTATGTGTCTGTCTTTTCTTTCTGTTGATGCTGTTATGTCGTTTCCCTTTGCAAAGCAATTTGGATTTGTATTCCTGCTCTGTGTACCTGTATATTGTTTTTTTAATAATAAACTTAAAAGGAACATTGTCTTGTATTTTTCATTATTTTTTTCTTCTAACACTACTGTAGTTAACTGTACTGAACTGAACTTCCTTTAGATGTAAACAAAAAGTTATTTCTATTTGTTTATTTTTCTGAATTTAATTTCAATAAACTTTAAAGGAGTGATGAATAACTCTGACACCTGGTGTTTAAAATGGGTACTGCAGTCTAAATTCTAAACAGAGAGAGCTGTCCCCCCCCCCCCCCCCCCCCCTTCTCTAGAGTGGATGCTCACTCAGGTCACCATGTGGTGGACTCTGAAGCTTCAGTGTTTATCCAGCTCTGCATGGGTCTGTAAACCTTTCTGTGTTCTAACCTCTCTCCATTTTTCAAAAGCATCTCCAATATTGATCCTAGTTTGAGCACGTTTCTGCTCGTGGAGCTTATTAGAAACATGCAGAGGCTTTTTAAGTCGGGTACAATGATAACCTGATAACTGCTCTCATATCTGACAAACCGAGGGGCGTCCAAAACAGCTGTGTGGGGGGGTCGCCTTAAAACCGCCGCCTACCTTCTCTGGTCCAAACAAATCCAGAGCATTCAGGAGCAGAATCTAAAGTTAGAAGGAGGACATACTGGCTGCTGCATTGTTGTCAGAGAAGCCAGCACTTCAACATAGCATGTTTCCTTAATGATCAGATAGTAAGATACCTTTATCATCTCACTCTCTACACAGCTCACTGATTGGACCTTTAAGTTGATACTGATAATTATCAATGTCAACCTACAGGTTTATTAGTTTGATTTAGAATTTGAGAAACTTGTGTATAAGACTTCTCTTTCTGGATTTAAAGGTCCAAAGTGTACTTTTTAAACCTTTTAGAGAGTGAAATGTTAATCCTGTTGACGAGGTGAACATCCTCTGACTTTCTGAAAAGCAACAAAACACATCAGATTTTTCCATTTCAGTCATATCAGAAAACAGACACACACAGAGCTCTGCACAGAACTTTTATTCAGGCCACTACAGGTCGGTACAAACAGACAAACACTGCTGGTTTGATCCCCGGTGAAAACACACGGCTCATTCTCTGAATCCCCGCCAGAACTGAAGCTAACGTTCAGCTAACGCTAAGCCTGATGCAGGGATGCAAAATGGCACCAGAGGGGAAGTGCAACACGAGTTAAAACAACAAAGAAGAACGTTTAGAGTGATTTTACAAAACAACTGACAGCACAACATGGTCAAAAAGAATGCACACTGTGGATGGACGGACTGAGGGCGTTTTCACATTAGGCACCATTGCTCCCCCTCCCTCCCCGCTGCTCTGCGGTCACATTAGTAACATTGTTCTGACCCGAGTACACTTCTGTATGTACACATTCGATACAGCAGGGGGCAGTATGCACATAGTTAGTTTGCAAATCCGCCAAAAAGCAGAAAAAAAAGAAGTAACCATGGCAACCACTCGCGGTGATGAGTCCATCCTGCTAACTGTGGATGTTTTTGTGATTTCTGAGACGGCAACAACGACCCTCTTCCTACATCCACGTCTGCCGTGCAGCTCAGAGGATGAAAGATGGTTTTTGAAGCGACAGGATCGGTTTACAATTACATCATAAAGCGGTCCACTTCTTGAATTTTGCACGGTTGCGTTCACATCGCTGACCGTACTCGAGCACACATGAATCATGCCTGAGACCACCTCTACAAGCGGACTCGGCCACGGTACCCGAGTACGGTACGTTTATGTTCAGACTTCGGGGTCTGGTGTTCTCGGATCCGGACCGGGGTCCCTAATGTGAAACCACCCTGAGTTGATTTGTGACGGTGAAATGAAACTCTCCACATGTAATACTCGTGTCATCACACACTATATAAAAATATCAGAGGTTTTTCATACATTAAGACACGTCGACAGTTTGAGGCTTCTCACTTTTACGACACATTCCTCCCTTCTTCTTCTGCTCGCGTCGTTTCAGTCCACCTGGAAAAATCAGGAAGGTGAGGAAACCGTCTCATACCAAGGACGTCACAGGTTTGATCCCCAACAGCCGGCCTCGCCCTGAACGCGTGTTTTTAGCTTCTGAAACTGCTGCTGTGCTGACACACCAGATATGTAGGCGTCTCATATTATGCAGTGATTTTAATGGTTCAGTAATTATGGGGACAACTTTTTATTAGAGTGATATAAAAAACATAAAGTTTCTGTGTCTGTGGGAGTGAGGGGAGTTTGTCCTAAAGCTTGCTGCAGTATTTAACAAACTCACTCAGCTGTGGGTGTTATGGAAGATGGAGTGTGAGGAGGCGTTTACACAAGAACGATTCACTAAAAACAGAATCGTTTTAACGTTTTCATGTCAATGTTTTGATAATATGAAAGAAAAAAAACTCAAGACCTCTAGTCCAACGTCAGATTTCTTCGCTGTAACATGTCAAGATAAAACGTCAGAGGTGTGTTAAAGGGGACATATTATGAATAATCCTCTTCTACAGTCTGAACATTTATCTGGTAACCTGAGTCTCTACTGACCCACAACATGTGAAATAAACCCATCCAGTCCTTTGTTTGTGGTCTGCATAAGTCTTACAACACAGACAAAAATGCTCTGTTTCTAATGTGCTCTCCTTGTGATGTCACAGTGGGATTCTAGTAAAAAAAGAAATTCCCCTCCCCTCCCCTGGTATCTCCACCCATGGACTCCACCCCCAGACTAGAGCAAAACGTCTGCGCAGGTCGGCCATTTTTATTCTCTCTACAGAGGAGTGATGTCTACGGGGAAAACTCAGGGGGGGGGTCATTACATTTAAAGAGACACACACCAAAACGGAGCGTTCTGAGAGAGCTGGTTTATACAGGGTCACAAACCTCCTCTGGTGCTTGATTCATGTTATATTTTGACCAAAGCACAGCACAGATGTTTCATTTAGACCACAGGGGGACTGTTTGAAAAGGTGGAGGAGGGGACTGTTTGAAAAGGTGGAGGAGGAGACTGTTTGAAAAGGTGGAGGAGGGGACTGTTTGAAAAGGTGGAGGAGGAGACTGTTTGAAAAGGTGGAGGAGGGGACTGTTTGAAAAGGTGGAGGAGGAGACTGTTTGAAAAGGTGGAGGAGGAGACTGTTTGAAAAGGTGGAGGAGGACTGTTTGAAAAGGTGGAGGAGGGGACTGTTTGAAAAAGTGGAGGAGGGAACTGTTTGAAAAGGTGGAGGAGGGGACTGTTTGAAAAGGTGGAGGAGGACTGTTTGAAAAGGTGGAGGAGGACTGTTTGAAAAGGTGGAGGAGGGGGACTGTTTGAAAAGGTGGAGGAGGGGACTGTTTGAAAAGGTGGAGGAGGGGACTGTTTGAAAAGGTGGAGGAGGAGACTGTTTGAAAAGGTGGAGGAGGGGACTGTTTGAAAAGGTGGAGGAGGGGACTGTTTGAAAAGGTGGAGGAGGAGACTGTTTGAAAAGGTGGAGGAGGAGACTGTTTGAAAAGGTGGAGGAGGACTGTTTGAAAAGGTGGAGGAGGGGACTGTTTGAAAAAGTGGAGGAGGGAACTGTTTGAAAAGGTGGAGGAGGGGACTGTTTGAAAAGGTGGAGGAGGACTGTTTGAAAAGGTGGAGGAGGACTGTTTGAAAAGGTGGAGGAGGGGGACTGTTTGAAAAGGTGGAGGAGGACTGTTTGAAAAGGTGGAGGAGGACTGTTTGAAAAGGTGGAGGAGGACTGTTTGAAAAGGTGGAGGAGGAGACTGTTTGAAAAGGTGGAGGAGGAGACTGTTTGAAAAGGTGGAGGAGGAGACTGTTTGAAAAGGTGGAGGAGGAGACTGTTTGAAAAGGTGGAGGAGGACTGTTTGAAAAGGTGGAGGAGGACTGTTTGAAAAGGTGGAGGAGGGAACTGTTTGAAAAGGTGGAGGAGGGGACTGTTTGAAAAGGTGGAGGAGGAGACTGTTTGAAAAGGTGGAGGAGGGAACTGTTTGAAAAGGTGGAGGAGGGGACTGTTTGAAAAGGTGGAGGAGGGGACTGTTTGAAAAGGTGGAGGAGGAGACTGTTTGAAAAGGTGGAGGAGGGAACTGTTTGAAAAGGTGGAGGAGGGGACTGTTTGAAAAGGTGGAGGAGGACTGTTTGAAAAGGTGGAGGAGGGAACTGTTTGAAAAGGTGGAGGAGGGGACTGTTTGAAAAGGTGGAGGAGGACTGTTTGAAAAGGTGGAGGAGGACTGTTTGAAAAGGTGGAGGAGGGGGAGAATATGTCCTCTTTAAGACGTCACAAAATAAATTCATCCACTTTTTGGGGGGGGAATTGGAGGCCTAAGACAATGTAGTTCACCACCAACTCCACAGAGCTCACCTGACCCCTACTCAGAGCTCACCTGACCCCTACTCAGAGCTCATCTGACCCCTACTCAGAGCTCATCTGACCCCTACTCAGAGCTCTCCTGACCCCTACTCAGAACTCACCTGACCCCTACTCAGAGCTCACCTGACCCCTACTCAGAGCTCACCTGACCCCTACTCAGAACTCACCTGACCCCTACTCAGAGCTCACCTGACCCCTACTCAGAACTCACCTGACCCCTACTCAAAGCTCACCTGACCCCTACTCAGAACTCACCTGACCCCTACTCAGAGCTCACCTGACCCCTACTCAGAGCTCACCTGACCCCTACTCAGAGCTCACCTGACCCCTACTCAGAACTCACCTGACCCCTACTCAGAGCTCACCTGACCCCTACTCAGAACTCACCTGACCCCTACTCAGAGCTCACCTGACCCCTACTCAGAACTCACCTGACCCCTACTCAGAGCTCACCTGACCCCTACTCAGAACTCACCTGACCCCTACTCAGAGCTCACCTGACCCCTACTCAGAGCTCATCTGACCCCTACTCAGAGCTCACCTGACCCCTACTCAGAGCTCACCTGACCCCTACTCAGAGCTCACCTGACCCCTACTCAGAGCTCGTCTGAAGAGATCATTTTCTGAAGTCTTAAAATAAACAAATCTGACGTCTTTACAGGAATGTCGGACTCGAGGTTTTGAGCCTTTTCCGCTGGTAAATGTCGGCTGGGAGTCATGCCAGATGATATTTTCACAAGCAGAACTCATGAGTCTGCCATTGTTGTTGTAGTCCACTCACTCGTACATGGCTATTGACTGGAACCCTAATGGACATGTGTGAAAAGTCTCAGTTTTTAGAAGATCTGCATGACCAAGACGGTGCTTTTTTCAAAACTTTGTATTTTCAGTCACCTGTAACACCGCTGTCGTGTAAACAAAGCAAAAACTCAACAAAAGGTTTTCAGGTGAAACTGTTGTCATGGAAACAAAGCCTGAACGTGGAGGAAGAGGTTTAAAGAGCCCTCAGGATATGGGGCTCACTTTTGCCTCCTGTGGCCACTGGTGGAAACACACTTTGACTATAGTTGCTCTTTCCCCCCCCGTCCTGTCCTTCACCGATGATTACCAAGTAACAGCATGGGGACGCCACGAACCCGTTGGGGGTGTTGTGCAGAACAGTTGAAAAAGAAGCAGCACTTAAAAGCGTCAACAAGTTGATAACTATACGTCGTCTTTTTCCCAGATCCTTTCAAGCAAACGTCCGTCTGGTTAACTGCTTCACCGCCATCAAACATGAGGACAAAGTCTCCAGCAGCATGTTTTGAATGTTTCAGCAGTGAAGCACGACCTCAGAGTCGGGGAATCGTTCCCACAGCGTTCAGCCCTCTGTGAGTTCAGTCTGTTTCCTGCTGCTGCTGGTTTCTGAACATCAATCTGACAAAACACAAATACCTCCGCACCAACGTCTGCTTTGTCTTCGGCTCGTTCGTGTCTGTTTACTTTGTCTCTTCCCTCCTTTGTTTTTGTTTTTTTGCAGTTTATTCCTTTTTTTCTGCGGTGAATGTGTCTTTATTTTCCTCTCGTGTTGTGAAGTCTGAAACCTTGAAAAACAAAATCCAGGAGGGGACGAGTCCTCTGACAGGTTGGCTGCAGGATGACCAGGACCTGAGACGCTCTCTACTTCCTGTCCCACCTTAATGTCCCTCTATTGCTCCCTCTTATATATCCTTACCTCCTTCTCTCCTCTCTGTTCCCTCTCTTCCTCTCTTTCCATCTGTCCCTGATCGTCCTCCTGACCGCGGTGACGTCATTGGCTGTCGCTCTCCCCCAGTAGCCAATAGGTGGTCATCTTTCCTTTGCCCTTGACGTCGAGCTCTCCTCTCAGCTCCAACTGGAAGCAGTTAAACTCCAGCAGGACGTCCCGAGTCGCCGCCGACACGTGGATCTTCAGCGCTGCAGAAACACACACAGACTCAGTTCACTTCATGTGTATTCATCCTGAAATACATTTACGTTTTTTATCAACCCAAATTTCTAGAAACACGAGCAGTGTAAGCTATACTTTACATATTTATGGGTTCTGAATGATTTAGGCTTTGGGACAAAATATTTTCAAATTGCTCAATTAAATCACGTCAGCCTGCATCAGTAAGACCGGCTCTAATGGCTGCTTTGGTCCCTCACTTTTGGAGGGAAATGGCATCTGATTGGTAGAACAACAACAAACAAAGATGGAGGCAGCAGATAAAACAGAACTCTGATGCACTCAGCGAGTCGAGTGTGAAAAGACTCATCACTCAGTAAAGTCACTCTTCGGTTGTCAAACCAAATTTTTACCCAGACTTTTTCCTGAAAGCCCCCCTCATAAAAACTTCTGTGTGAAGTCTGATTTGTGAACGCAGCAGGTCAAACACCTGTGAGTGAGTGGAGACGTTTAAATCAAATCTTCATGCATGTACTAAGCTGCTCTCTCTTTTCTACATCACCATAGCTACAGACTTTCTACATCATGTCCTTAACCTCCCCCCATTTCTCTGAAGGTAAACTACCGCTGTAAGGAGGTCGTGTTAATAAAACGTTTTCATGAGTCGAGTGAGACATCAGATTCAGACTGCTGAGAGTCTTCCAGGTAAAGAATATTTAACATCTGAACTAAACCTTTGTCTTGGAGGTTTTAAGAAGCGTGGTCATTGAAATGTTTGAAGCTAAATCTTTGATGTGATTAAACATTTAAAACCATTCTGATTTTTTGGTGTGTGTGTGTGTGTGTGTGTGTGTGTGTGTGTGTGTGTGTGTGTGTGTGTGTGTGTGTGTGTGTGTGTGTGTGTGTGTGTGTGTGTGTGTGTGTGTGTGTGTGTGTGCGTGTGTGTGTGTGTGTGTTTTTTTTATTTTTTTTATGTGGGTTGCTTGTTTTTTGTCATTTTATTTTTCTGTATTACAAAAAAATTGGGCAATCTAAGATATTATTATAACCATTTGTCTTCTTCTTCTGCATTCTATTATTGTTTTGTATAACATTATAAAAAAATTAAGAGCAATGATGTAAGAAATGAACTATGTTTGAATAAATGAACTATGTTTAAATAAATGAACTATGTTTGAATAAATGAACTACGTTTGAATAAATGAACTACGTTTGGATAAATGAACTATGTTTGAATAAATGAACTACGTTTGGATAAATGAACTACGTTTGAATAAATGAACTGTGTTTGAATAAATGAACTGTGTTTGGATAAATGAACTATGTTTGGATAAATGAACTATGTTTGGATAAATGAACTATGTTTGGATAAATGAACTATGTTTGGATAAATGAACTGTGTTTGGATAAATGAACTATGTTTGAATAAATGAACTATGTTTGAATAAATGAACTACGTTTGGATAAATGAACTATGTTTGGATAAATGAACTATGTTTGGATAAATGAACTATGTTTGAATAAATGAACTATGTTTGAATAAATGAACTACGTTTGGATAAATGAACTATGTTTGGATAAATGAACTATGTTTAAATAAATGAACTGTGTTTGAATAAATGAACTACGTTTGGATAAATGAACTATGTTTGGATAAATGAACTGTGTTTGGATAAATGAACTACGTTTGGATAAATGAACTACGTTTGAATAAATGAACTATGTTTAAATAAATGAACTGTGTTTGAATAAATGAACTGTGTTTGGATAAATGAACTACGTTTGGATAAATGAACTACGTTTGGATAAATGAACTACGTTTGGATAAATGAACTGTGTTTGAATAAATGAACTATGTTTGAATAAATGAACTACGTTTGGATAAATGAACTACGTTTGGATAAATGAACTACGTTTGGATAAATGAACTGTGTTTGGATAAATGAACTATGTTTGGATAAATGAACTACGTTTGGATAAATGAACTATGTTTGGATAAATGAACTACGTTTGAATAAATGAACTACGTTTGGATAAATGAACTACGTTTGGATAAATGAACTACGTTTGGATAAATGAACTATGTTTGAATAAATGAACTACGTTTGGATAAATGAACTACGTTTGGATAAATGAACTATGTTTGGATAAATGAACTACGTTTGGATAAATGAACTATGTTTGAATAAATGAACTACGTTTGGATAAATGAACTGTGTTTGAATAAATGAACTATGTTTGGATAAATGAACTATGTTTGGATAAATGAACTATGTTTGAATAAATGAACTACGTTTGGATAAATGAACTACGTTTGGATAAATGAACTATGTTTGGATAAATGAACTATGTTTGGATAAATGAACTATGTTTGAATAAATGAACTACGTTTGGATAAATGAACTACGTTTGGATAAATGAACTACGTTTGAATAAATGAACTATGTTTATGAACTATGTTTGGATAAATGAACTACGTTTGGATAAATGAACTATGTTTATGAACTATGTTTGGATAAATGAACTATGTTTGAATAAATGAACTACGTTTGGATAAATGAACTATGTTTGAATAAATGAACTACGTTTGGATAAATGAACTACGTTTATGAACTATGTTTGGATAAATGAACTATGTTTATGAACTACGTTTGGATAAATGAACTATGTTTATGAACTACGTTTGGATAAATGAACTATGTTTGAATAAATGAACTACGTTTGGATAAATGAACTACGTTTATGAACTATGTTTGGATAAATGAACTACGTTTATGAACTATGTTTGGATAAATGAACTATGTTTATGAACTACGTTTGGATAAATGAACTATGTTTGAATAAATGAACTACGTTTGGATAAATGAACTACGTTTATGAACTATGTTTGGATAAATGAACTATGTTTATGAACTACGTTTGGATAAATGAACTATGTTTGAATAAATGAACTATGTTTGGATAAATGAACTATGTTTATGAACTATGTTTGGATAAATGAACTATGTTTGAATAAATGAACTACGTTTGGATAAATGAACTACGTTTGGATAAATGAACTATGTTTGAATAAATGAACTACGTTTGGATAAATGAACTGTGTTTGAATAAATGAACTATGTTTGAATAAATGAACTACGTTTGGATAAATGAACTACGTTTGGATAAATGAACTATGTTTGAATAAATGAACTACGTTTGGATAAATGAACTACGTTTGGATAAATGAACTATGTTTGGATAAATGAACTATGTTTGGATAAATGAACTATGTTTGAATAAATGAACTACGTTTGGATAAATGAACTACGTTTGGATAAATGAACTACGTTTGAATAAATGAACTATGTTTATGAACTATGTTTGGATAAATGAACTACGTTTGGATAAATGAACTATGTTTGGATAAATGAACTACGTTTGGATAAATGAACTACGTTTGGATAAATGAACTACGTTTGAATAAATGAACTATGTTTA